>NC_066583.1:258659531-258959531 GCF_024323335.1 Lathyrus oleraceus
CTGGAAACTCTAAAGCCAAATCTTTCCTTGATTCAATGACTTGACCATACTGAGCTCTCCATTTTTCTTCATCCAACAACATGCCTATAATGGTTTACATCAAGCGTCATGCAATCTCATTCATGGTATGATAAAAGTATTATAAAATCCATGCAGAGAAACAAAAGCAATTTATTGGGAACTTGAGGCAAAGTTGATTACTGAATATAGAAGGAAACAAACTCTTGTTAGATACTTGAACCTTCAACGAAACAGCTCATTGATTCTTGTGGTGAACTCATAGCGCACATCATAATGATTTATTGGCAAATTATTTCTAAGTATATAGTGTATAGACTGAAATAGTACGTGCTAGTTAATGGTAGACACAAGCTTTAAGATGATTATTTAGATATGCGAGCAAAGGGAAATACCTTCATCTATGGTACTTGTATCAGCTATGTGATTTTCGTCCTCTGGATCTGGGATCCACTCACCTTCTTCAAGTTCATACATATCACTGTAAGCTACAAATTCATCTACAATTCTTTTATCATCAGCCATGCCATTTTCATCCTCTAGGCCCGTGTTCCACTCGCCTTCCACTTCATAAGTGTTGCTGTGAGCTATATATTGAGAAACATATTCATTTAGGAGTGATCTCAGTTATCACTTTTTTTACAGAAAAGTTAAGTAGGCTAAGAACAAACCGTTAGCTTCTAATGTGGAGTTATATCCATCGGTTTCCAGGGGCAGTGTCACTGTATCAGTTGCACTGAGCGCTATGTTGTTGTAGCCAGACAAGTAAAGATCAATAAGCGTGTCCTCCAACCTGTTCATTAGCAAAATGATTAATTCCCTGAATTATCTTGAACTTATAATCATCAAAAGAATAAGAATGCGGAAGGAGGATACCATTCCGATGGTGGTGGAGGGTTTTCACAAGTTGGACTGTTGGTGGAGTTCGGGGCATCTATTACAAAGACATCTACATACTGTAACATTGTTGACAGAACTATCCTTGATAACATGAACATCGATGTTCCATTAAAATAAAACAATACAGTCTGCAGGTTAACATCACTTACCGACCGCAGCTTCCTCAGCCAACGTTCCAGTCCGTTGGTTAGTTTCAAATTCGTTTCCGAGAAAGGAAGGGCAATCCTCATTGTTATTAATGTCATGTATTTGCCGAGGGCTTTCGGATTTGGTTTCCTCGCACACATATGTTTCTTCACAATTATCCTAAGACACATGCAATAAAACTTGAATCACCAACTTGAAATTACAAACAACTATTCATCTAAAGGTAATGTAAAGGAATTAGAAGGCTAAACCTACCTTATTGGAATCTAAAGGTACATAATTCCCATCTTCAAATTTGTAATAAACACCATCATTGGTGCTATAGTACCAACCAGCATTAGGGTCATGATAAAATCCACTACTGCACAAATGCAAACCATTACAAATAAAATCAAAAAAATCATAGTTTCATGTAAAATATACAAGTTTTATAATTGAAATTCATTGATGAGAAGCATGGTTTGAAATGAAGGGAGGAAGGAACCTGGCGTGGAAATAAAGCTGCGAGTTTTCGTCCCAAACAAAGACAGAATCGCTATTTTCTGAATTTTGAGGTTCTGGGTCCATAGATTCTGTGATTCAGTTGCTGAATTACTGAATTTCGCGTTCGATTTGAATCAGCCGATACAAAATTAAAATATCAAACTATTTGATTTGAGTTGTCTCCTTAGACTCTGTTTGGTTGCAGAAGGAAGGAAAATAAGATAGACGGTTCTTGGAAGTACAAGGTTCCTCTGTTTGGTTCCACTCAAAAGGAAGAAGAAAATAATAAAGGATCTAATGAGAATGTTTTTCACATCTAAAATAATTGAAATAAAAATTGTAAACTCGTTAAATAAAATTGAATACAACCCAAAGCTTAATGATATTTCATCCTCAACACATTTTTGTCTGGACCATTTCTACCGCACTAAGTTAGGCCCTCTTTCCCCTGATGAAACATCTTTGAAAGAAGATTTGTGTTTTTTGAGTTTGACCTCGATAAGGTGTCTTCTTCTGAGATGTAGAAGAGACAAATTGATACTTATTCCAGTGTGACTGAGGTCACCCGTAGAAAAAATATGTTCGAATATAGTCGTCACCGAATTTTATTTATTCCAATGAATGAATAGGAAAATATAGATAAAACCTTTGAAAAAACAGGATCGTCTCAATCATATTTGGGTTCGAAAGTCGATTACGCAAAGGAAATATATTAACACCACTCACGTCCGTTGTACTCAACGAGAACCTTTTAGTTAAATTTGCGATTAGATGTTAGCTTATGTTAATTATTTTCTTCGAATAAATTAAAGGAAAAAGAGAAAAAGAAAGGGATCGCAAAAATGTTTTTATTAATGTTCTGACAAGGTAGCGGGTCTTGCTCCTACGTATCTCCGGGTGCGATGGAGAACTCAAGACATACATAGTTCTGGATAGAAAATGCTTGTTTGTTGGTCGATTTTAGAAAAAACTATTTTGTGTTAATCGACGAAAAATATTACTTACCCCAAACAGGTGAGGAGCAGACGTTTTCATCACATTGATAATTCTATTTTGTATATTTTTGTGTCGGACTCGACTATAAGGAGTATGTTAGCACACGAGGATGATAATTGTGTCGAAAATGCCATTTATCACCTCAGTCGAGTCTTGAACGATGCATAAAATATGTATAGTCTTATAGAATAGACGTATCTTTGCTTGTATTTCTCATGTATGAAATTGAAACATTATATAAAACCAGTTGATGTGTATGTGTCTTCACATTTCGACGTTATTACAAACATGTTATCTAAACCAAATTTGCATAGTCGAATTTGAAAATGGGTCATTGCTCTGACAAAATATTCCTTAACATATGTGCCTTTAAAGGTAATGAAAGGACATGTAGTTGTCGACTTTATCGTTGATCATGCGATAGTCGAGGCGCCTCAAAATTATTTGGAGCCAGGTCCTTGAAAGATATACTTCGATGGCTCCAACCATAAAAATGGATTTGGCATTGGAATTTTGATAATTTTACCCGACAAGATTCCAACGAAGTTCAAATATAGAATTGACGACTTATGCTCAAACAATGAGGCCAAGTACGAAGCTTGGATAGCTGATCTCGAGATCTTGTTAGATTTGGAGGCAAAAAGAGTCAAAATAAGAGAAGACTTCGAATTGGTTGTTAAGCAGATAACAAAGGAATGTAGATGTATTAAGGGAAATTTGATCATGTACTCTGTTATAGCTAATCGACTAATCAAATGCTTCAATTTTATGGATATTCAACATGTTCCTCGATTGGACAATCAAAAGGAGAATGGGTTAGCACAAATTGCTTCAGGATACAAAATATCAAAAGAGAAGTTAAAGGATTTGGTTGAGGAACGAGGAAGAGTAAAATAGACGAGGTTGTCTCCTTCAGATTTAACAATGACAAAGTTGGGGTCATCTGATCCTGAAATTTTTGAAGTCTTTGCCATCAAAGTTTTAACTGATTCTAACTGGCGAAAACCAGTAGTCGAATACTTAGAGACCCTACAAGATCGACTGATCGAAAGGTTAAGTACATATCTCTGAGCTATGTTATCATAGAGAACAAATTGTTCAAGAAGACGCATGAGGGTGTTCTGCTCAAATGCCTTGGTGAGAGTAAGGCGTATTTAGTTGTGTCGAATGTTCATAGCGGAGCATGTGGTGCCTATCAAGTGGGTCACAAGATGAGATGGTTGTTGTATCGACAAGGCGTTTATTGGCATACTATGCTAAATGATTGAATCAAATTAGCTAAGGATTGTCAAGAGTGTCAAGAGCATGCAAGCATTCAACATGTCCCTACAAGCGAATTACATGCACTTGTGAATCCATGGCTATTTAGAGGTTGGGCATTGGATCGAATTGGCGAAATTCGGCCATCATCTAAAAGTCAAAAGTATATTTTGGCGGGTATTGATTATTTTACTAAGTGGATAGAAGTAATTCCCTTAGTTAATGCCGACCAAGAAGCGATAATCAAGTTTATTGATAAACATATTGTTTATAGGTTCGGAACTCCCGAGACCATTACGAATAATCAGGGATCGATATTCATTGAACGAAAGATTCCAGAGTTCGCTTCTGAGATGGGGATTAAGTTGTTGACGTGTACGCCCTATTATGCTCAAGCCAATGGTCAGGTCGAGGCGGCCAACAAAATAATTATTGGGTTGGTTAAGAAACATGTGGGGGAAAAGCCAAAAAATTGGCATAAAACCTTGGATCAAGTGTTATGAGCATGTAGAACGTCTCCTAAAGAGGCGACGAATACAAATCCCTTTCGATTGACTTATGGGCATGAGGTTGTTTTACCTGTCAAAATATATTTGCAATCAATGAGAATTCAAAGGCAAAGTGAGATTTCGTCAGACCATTATTGGAATATGATGTTGGACGTAGTGGTTGTTTTGAATGAAGAAAGGTTAACAATGTTGGATGTCTCAATAAGGCAAAAAGAGAGAGTAGGTAAGGCCTACAATAAAAAGGTCAGGATAAAAACCTTCTCAGTCGGAGACTATGTTTGGAAGATTATTTTACCTATGGATCAAAGAGAAACGACTTTGGGTAAATGGTCTCCTAATTGGGAAGGTCCATTTCGAATCCTTCAAGCATTTTCAAATGATTATGATATTGTAGAATTAACATTTGATCATCGAATACTGAGAGTAAATGGAAAATACTTGAAAAATTATAAAACTATGCTACAGGAAATTCGAATAGCAATAGAATAACATACATGGATGCGAAAGCGCCACAATGGTATTCATTAAAAGTGCGAAAATGGCAAAGTCATTACAAAGATATCAAAATAACGAAAGTAAGAAAATTGAAAGTATAAGTTAAAAATGACATTTGGATTTGAACTCTTCGAGTTAGATCTTTGAAAAGTTGAGTCTTGTCGTTAATCGATCATGAGTTTCTTCCAGAGATCCGACTTCAAGGCCTAGGTTGAGAGCGATTTCAACATTTTCATCACCTTTGGTGGCCTCTGGATCAATTATTTATTGGGTAGGAAATAATTTCCCCCAGGAAAGTTCAACTTTCTGCTTTTCCAGGTTATCAATTTCTTTGGCCAATTCGAGAATCTTGGCACAATATTGTTCAACTTGTTTGTCAAGGGAAGCTTTCTTATCTATGTACTTTTGAAGTTTAGCTTCGAGCCTATCGACTTTATTCTCATATGCATCAATCACGTCCCAGGCTACAAACATAGCCTCTTTTATCTGTTGGAGTTACGTGATGTTGTTTCTTTTGAGATCGATCTCTCGACAGACTTGATCGAACAAAGTAAGCTTCAAAGTCGAACAAGAATTGGACCATAGAATCAGAGACACGGTGTTGGTTGAGCTTAGCCAATAACAATCAAATATCAATACCAAGTCGGGCGTCTCTTTCAATAGCAGTAAGAAGATCAACTTCAAAGATGTTTGCCTTTAGTTGCTGAATCAAGATATCCACTGAGTCATTGCCTGTGTCGACTAATGAAGCATCAGAAGACTGAGAAGATGTGAAACCAGTTGAGAGCTTGTAAGTTGAGTATGCGCCTAAGAGGGGGGGGGGGGGGGTGAATTAGGTTCTTTGAAAACTTTTTCCGGTTTTACGAAAACCTGTTCTTTCTTTTTTGGTTTGGTTATGCAACGAAACGGTAAAGTGAGGAAAATAAAGAACACCGAGACGTGTACTGGTTCCCCTCACAATCCAAGACTACTACACTCCCCTTACCATATGTAAGAGATTTTATTATTGTTATATCTCATGGACAAGACATCATAGTCTTTCTATACAGACTCTAACAAGAACATCAAGAACAATCCTCTTGGATTTTTCACTAAGTCCACTAAGAGAACAATTCTCTCTTAATGACTTTCTTGTTTCCAACAGTCCTGGACAACAAGGATAACAAGAACAATATGAGTTTTTACAAGTTTTTGAAAGATTGAACAATATATCAAATTATTGATTGATCTTCTCATTTTAAGAAATCAATTCTCTTTATGACATACAAGTGCTCTAATAATGGTATGGATGAAACTTTATGAATGTATATTGAAAATTCTGTGTAGAAAATTTCACCAGAAAATTTAATCAAGAACACTTGAGAAAATTTGAAAAGATGAAGAGAAAAATTGTTTGAAATATTAGTGTGAATGAGGTGTATTCAAATTCTGAAAATATGTGGTATATATAACCCTTAGACACCTTTCTAAATGGTCATAATTCATGAATGGATGCCATGATTCAAGAACACAATTCAGAAAATGTTTCCTGAAAAAATGCATTTATTTATGCCACTGGTTCACTGGTAATCGGTTACCCAATATGGTGTAATCGGTTACACCTGAACCAATGTTAAAAAATTTGAAAATTTTCACCATGTAATCGATTACCCAAAACATGGTAACCGATTACCGTCAAGGCAAAATGACCAAATGCAGTTGAAATGAATTGTAAGGCCAAATGAAAATATTTAAGAGGCCTAAATGAAACATGACATGTATGAATGATGTAACACCCCGATAAAATATGATAATTATTTAATTTAAGTTAATAGTATATTTATTAATTTAATTAAATAATTGGATTATTATTGGAATATTATTGGAATTATTATTATTGGAATAATAAAAGTTGGAATCAGTAAAAAGGTCCCATTTGGTAAAAAGGGTTTTTCACGTGAAAGCAGAGAACACGTAACAATTGGGAGAAAAGAGAAGAAACTGAGAAAGGGAGAAGAAGAAGCTAGGGCTCAAGAGGAGAATTCACGGTTGTTGAAGGTCAAAGAATCAATTGCCGGATTAACTCAGGTAAGGGGGTTTATCGTCGTTTGATGGGTATTATGGGTTAACATGTAATGGGTAGTGATAAACCATTGATTTGACTCTAATTAGATGATGAATGATGAGAATTGTGAAATTTTGGATGAATGAGATATGAGTATAACTGAAGAAAATTCATAGGAATTAGGTGTAATAAGGTTAGAATCGTGAAATCGAACATGTATGATCTAGGTTAGACAATATGATCGAATGCTGTGTAGAAATTGGATTGTGGAAGGTTGGATCTGAGAATCTCGTAGCAAAGAAAACCATAGCAGATCTGGAAATTTGGTTTTTGGTCATACGCGTATGGCACTAGGCAATACGCGTATGAGATGGTCTGGTACGCGTATTAGATGGCCTGGTACGCGTATGAGATGGCTTGGAGGGGAAGGATCTGGCGCTGATACGCGCCATACGCGTGTAATACGCATAGCCTGTGAGTGGTACGCGTATGGGGTGAGGCCATACGCGTATGGATGAAGAAGATGATGTTTTAAACGTGGTTTTGTCTCTGTTGGTACGCGTATGGGAGAAGTGGTACGCGTAGCATACGCGTATGAGACAGGTAATACGCGTATGGGCTTGGCCAGGAATTGGACCATACGCGTATGGATATGGGGCATACGCGTATGGGCAGAATTGTGATTTTTCTGAGCTGTGGTTGTGCAGTTTTTGGTCGTTCAGCTGAGTGATGTAATTTAGCTGATGTATGATAGAGTAGGGATCGTTTCCCGTTGTTTTGAGCAGTATAGGTATTAGTAGAGTGTGCTAATACTGTGATTTATTATTTGGCATGATATGATATGATTCTGTGATAAACATGCTGGTGATGTATGATGGTATGCATAATGCTGTGAATGTATCTGTTATGTATGCAATTGTGAATGGACTGTCTATGGCTTAGAGTGTGAGCATATGTCTATTGTGGATTGTTGTTGATGTTTGCATGCTAGGTGATTTAGCGTGTATAGCATGGCCTTTATGGTGGTAGCTAATTCTCATGGTGAGGAATTAGTGAGTGAGTATTGTGGATTGTTGTTGATGTTTGCATGCTAGGTGATTTAGCGTGCATAGCATAGCCCTTGGGGTGGTAGCTAATTCCCATGGTGAGGAATTAGTGAGTGAGTCACTAGGTCTCAAATGAGTGGGACTAGTGAGCTTGGTAGCCGTATCTGGATTTGATCGGTGAGGTTGAACTATATGTTCACGAATAGTCGGTACCGCATGCATGGAGTCTCATTGCATAATGTATGTATGGCGTATAATATGAATGGATGTATTCCAATATTATACGTGTGTTTTGTGTTGGGTTGAGTATGATTATGATTTTGAGTTGATGTTGTCGTTGCTGAATGTGTGATCTGATTAGGGTGATGAAATGTGTTAAATTACTTAGCATTACATGATATTTTATAATGCTTATTATATCGATTGAGGAACTCACCCTTACAACTATGTTTCAGGTAACGAGCAATGATTGAGTAGGAGCTAGTGCTTGAAGTCTAGTGTAGTTCCTTAGTGAGTCGTGCTCTGGTATATTTAACATCGGGACGGGATGTTTTACCTTGTTTTTATTTTGGTGGTTGAATAATCTTACATGTAATGTGTTACATGGATTTGCATGTTGTTAGATTTATATCCGCTGCGAATTGTGCAATATCTTATTTTGATGAATAAATGAGCATGACAAACTATTTTAGTGAATGGTGTGAAGTGTCAAGTGTGACACCCTTAATTGCATATCTACTCTGATTTATATGTTGTTGTTTTATTTAAAATTTGGGGTATTTTAGAAGGGTGTTACATTAGTGGTATCAGAGCATAGTCGGTCGAGTCGAGTCGTAATTATTCTGTTTCCCCGTACGTGATAGGTGTTGTGTAACCCTATCAGTACTTATTGTTTTAGCTTGTTGGGTTTTCAGAATAGAAATGGCTGGAAGAGGTAGAGACGATGCTGCGATTGCTGAGGCTCTGGGTATGCTAGCTGGAGTACTTGGAGGGAATCCGAATGTTGTGGGATTGGGAGCTGCTCGTCAACTGAGTGAGTTCCAGAAGAACAATCCTCCAATGTTCAAGGGAGCATACGATCCAGATGGTGCTCAGAAGTGGTTGAAGGAGATCGAAAGGATCTTCCGAGTGACTGAGTGTGCCGATAACCAGAAGGTCAGGTTCGGTACGCATATGCTGTCAGAGGAAGCAGATGATTGGTGGGTTGCTACCCGCACTGAGTTGGAAGCTGCTGGGAATGCTGAGATCACTTGGGCGGTGTTCAGAGAGAGATTCCTGAGGAAGTACTTTCCAGAGGATGTCAGAGGAAAGAAAGAGATAGAGTTCTTAGAATTGAAGCAGGGCAACCAGTCTGTTACTGAGTATGCTGCTAAGTTCACAGAGCTGTCGAAGTATTACACTCCCTATAATGAGGCTACTGGGGAATTTTCAAAATGTGTGAAGTTTGAGAATGGGTTACGTCCCGAGATCAAGCAGGCTATTGGGTATCAGCGGATCAGAGTGTTTTCTGACTTGGTTGACTGTTGCAGGATTTTTGAATAGGATACCAAGGCCAGAGCAGAGAGCTATCAGCAGAGGGTTGATAGGAAAGGCAAGAATCAGAATGATCGTGGAAAACCGTATGCAGCTGGCAAGGGTTTCCAGAGACAGAGTGGGATGAAGAGACCTAGTGGGGGAGACTCCAGTGCCCCTGCTAAGTGTTTCAGATGTGGTCAGGCTGGACATCGTATCCATGAGTGTACCAGTACTGAGAAGAAGTGTTTCAAGTGTGGAAAAGGTGGTCACTTGGCTGTAGAGTGCCGGTTGAAGACTATGACTTGTTTCAACTGTGGAGAAGTGGGTCATATCAGTCCACAGTGTCTTAAGCCGAAGAAAGAGAACCAGTCGGGAGGCAAGGTCTTTGCTTTATCGGGTTCTGAGACTTCTGCAGATGATCGTTTGATCCGAGGTACGTGTTATATTAATGGCTTTCCTCTTGTAGCTATTATTGACACAGGTGCGACTCATTCCTTTATATCTTTGGATTGTGCTGTGAAACTTAAATTAGAGATATCTGAGATGCATGGGAGTATGGTGATTGATACTCCTGCGAAGGGTTCATTGACTACTACTTCAGTTTGTTTAAATTATCCTTTGAGTATTTTTGGTAGAGACTTTGGGATGGACCTCGTGTGTCTTCCACTAGTGCAGATTGATGTTATCCTGGGTATGAACTGGTTGACGTTTAACCGAGTTTATATCAACTGTTTTGATAAGACTGTGATCTTTCCTGAGATTGAGGAAGGAAAGAGTTTGTTTCTATCAGCAAGGCAGGTGAATGAGGCAGTAGCAGATGAGGCAGAGTTGTTTATGCTGTTAGCGACTTTGGAGGCTAAAGATAAACTGGTGATTTGCGATCTAGCCGTGGTGTGTGATTTTCCTGATGTGTTTCCTGAAGAAGTGAATGAATTACCACCAGAGTGTGAAGTTGAGTTCTCGATTGATTTGGTACCTGGTACTAGGCCGATATCGATGGCTCCGTACCGTATGTCTGCTGTTGAGTTAACTTAATTGAAGAGTCAGCTGGAAGATCTGTTGGATAAGAAATTTATTCGTCCGAGTGTGTCACCGTGGGGTGCACCAGTGTTATTGGTTAAGAAGAAAGAAGGTACTATGAGGTTGTGTGTGGACTACAGGCAACTGAATAAAGTGACGATCAAGAATCGGTATCCTTTGCCGAGGATTGATGATTTGATGGATCAGTTGGTTGGTGCGAGTGTGTTCAGCAAAATAGATTTGAGATCGGGGTATCATCAGATACGTGTGAAAACTGAGGATATTCAGAAGACTGCTTTTAGAACAAGGTATGTACATTATGAGTATTCTGTAATGCCTTTTGGTGTGACTAATGCGCCTGGGGTATTTATGGAGTATATGAATAGGATTTTCCATCCGTACCTAGACAAGTTTGTTGTGGTGTTTATTGACGATATTTTGGTGTATTCGAAATCTGAAGAAGAGCATGCAGAGCATTTGAGAGTGGTTTTAGGAGTTCTACGAGAAAAGAAGTTATTTGCTAAACTGTCTAAGTGTGAATTTTGGTTGGAAGAGGTTAGTTTTCTTGGTCATGTGATTTCAAGAGGTGATGTTGTTGTTGATCCTTCTAAGATAGAAGCGGTATCTAAGTGGGAAGCTCCGAAGTCAGTTTCTGAGATAAGAAGTTTTCTTGGACTTGCAGGTTATTATCGGAAATTCATTGAGGGATTTTCTAAGTTAGCGTTACCATTGACTATGTTGACTAGAAAGGGGCAAGCGTTTGTTTGGGACTCAAAATGTGAAGAAAGTTTCCAAGAGTTAAAGAGAAGGTTAACTACTGCTCCTGTTCTGATATTACCAAGTCCGTCGGAACCATTTGAGGTTTACTGTGATGCTTCATTGTTGGGTTTGGGTGGTGTTTTGATGCAGAATAAGCAAGTTGTAGCTTATGCTTCGAGACAACTGAAGGTTCATGAGAGGAACTATCCGACACACGATTTAGAGTTGGCAGCTGTGGTATTTGTTCTGAAGTTATGGAGGCATTACTTGTACGGGTCAAGATTTGAGGTTTTCAGTGACCATAAAAGTTTAAAGTATTTGTTTGATCAGAAAGAGCTGAATATGAGACAGAGGAGATGGTTAGAGTTTCTGAAGGATTATGACTTTGGTTTGAATTACCATCCGGGTAAAGCAAACGTAGTGGCTGACGCATTGAGTCGGAAATCATTGCATATGTCTATGTTAATGGTTAAGGAATTGGATTTAATTGAGCAGTTTAGAGATTTGAGTTTGGTGTGTGAGAGTACTCACAATAGTGTTAAATTGGGAATGTTGAAGTTAACGAGTGGTATTCTGGATGAGATTAGAGAGGGTCAGAAATCCGATGTGTTTTTGGTTGATAAGTTGACTCTAGTGAATCAAGGTCAAGGTGGTGAATTCAGAGTTGATGAGAATGGTGTTTTGAAATTTGGTAATCGGGTGTGTATTCCGGATGTTACCGAACTTAAGAAGAGTATTCTTGAGGAAGGACATCGTAGTGGCTTGAGTATTCATCCTGGGGCTACGAAGATGTATCACGATTTGAAAAAGTTGTTTTGGTGGCCGGGAATGAAAAGAGAAATTGCGAGTTTTGTTTATTCTTGTTTGACTTGTCAGAAGTCAAAGATTGAGCATCAGAAGCCGTCTGGGCTAATGCAACCGTTGGCTATTCCAGAGTGGAAGTGGGATAGTATCAGTATGGATTTTTTTTCTGGTTTACCGAGGACAATTAAGAATTTCGAAGCTATTTGGGTGATTGTTGACAGGTTGACAAAATCGGCTCATTTCATTCCGATCAGAATGGATTATCCGTTAGAGAGATTAGCTGAGTTGTATATTGAGAAAATTGTAAGTTTGCATGGTATTCCGTCGAGTATTGTTTCGGACAGAGATCCTAGATTTACATCGAAGTTCTGGGAAGGTTTGCAGAGGGATTTGGGAACTAAGCTGAGATTGAGTTCTGCATATCATCCGCAGACTGATGGTCAGACTGAGAGGACGATTCAGTCACTGGAGGATCTTTTGAGGGCTTGTGTTTTGGAAAAGGGAGGTGCTTGGGATTTTTATTTACCTTTGATTGAGTTTACCTACAACAATAGTTTTCATTCGAGCATTGGTATGGCACCGTTTGAAGCTTTGTATGGTAGGAGATGTCGGACACCTTTATGTTGGTATGAGTCCGGTGAGAGTGTTGTGGTTGGACCGGAGATTGTTCAACAAACTACGGAAAAGATCAAGATGATTCAGGAGAAGATGAGGATTGCTCAGAGTCGTCAGAAGAGTTATCACGACAAGAGGAGGAAGTCACTTGAGTTTCAAGAGGGAGATCATGTGTTTCTTCGTGTTACTCCGATAACTGGGGTTGGTAGAGCTTTGAAGTCGAAGAAGTTGACACCTCGATTTATTGGTCCTTATCAGATTTTGGAGAGGATAGGGGAGGTAGCCTATCGTATCGCTTTACCGCCGTCACTTGCGAATTTGCATGAGGTTTTTCATGTGTCTCAGTTGAGGAGGTATATTCCTGATCCGTCGCATGTAGTCCAAGTAGATGATGTACAGGTGAGAGATAACCTGACTGTTGAAACATCACCTATGAGGATCGAGGATCGAGAGTTGAAGCAGTTGCGGGGTAAAGAGATTGCTTTGGTGAAGGTAGCTTGGGGAGGACCAGCAGGTGGCAATGTGACTTGGGAACTTGAGAGTCAGATGAAGGAGTCTTATCCAGAGTTATTCGCCTGAGGTATGTTTTCGAGGACGAAAACTCTTTTAGTGGGGGAGAGTTGTAACACCCCGATAAAATATGATAATTATTTAATTTAAGTTAATAGTATATTTATTAATTTAATTAAATAATTGGATTATTATTGGAATATTATTGGAATTATTATTATTGGAATAATAAAAGTTGGAATCAGTAAAAAGGTCCCATTTGGTAAAAAGGGTTTTTCACGTGAAAGCAGAGAACACGTAACAATTGGGAGAAAAGAGAAGAAACTGAGAAAGGGAGAAGAAGAGGCTAGGGCTCAAGAGGAGAATTCACGGTTGTTGAAGGTCAAAGAATCAATTGCCGGATTAACTCAGGTAAGGGGGGTTTATCGTCGTTTGATGGGTATTATGGGTTAACATGTAATGGGTAGTGATAAACCATTGATTTGACTCTAATTAGATGATGAATGATGAGAATTGTGAAATTTTGGATGAATGAGATATGAGTATAACTGAAGAAAATTCGTAGGAATTAGGTGTAATAAGGTTAGAATCGTGAAATCGAACATGTATGATCTAGGTTAGACAATATGATCGAATGCTGTGTAGAAATTGGATTGTGGAAGGTTGGATCTGAGAATCTCGTAGCAAAGAAAACCATAGCAGATCTGGAAATTTGGTTTCTGGTCATACGCGTATGGCACTAGGCAATACGCGTATGAGATGGTCTGGTACGCGTATTAGATGGCCTGGTACGCGTATGAGATGGCTTGGAGGGGAAGGATCTGGCGCTGATACGCGCCATACGCGTGTAATACGCGTAGCCTGTGAATGGTACGCGTATGGGGTGAGGCCATACGCGTATGGATGAAGAAGATAATGTTTTAAACGTGGTTTTGTCTCTGTTGGTACGCGTATGGGAGAAGTGGTACGCGTAGCATACGCGTATGAGACAGGTAATACGCGTATGGGCTTGGCCAGGAATTGGACCATACGCGTATGGATATGGGGCATACGCGTATGGGCAGAATTGTGATTTTTCTGAGCTGTGGTTGTGCAGTTTTTGGTCGTTCAGCTGAGTGATGTAATTTAGCTGATGTATGATAGAGTAGGGATCGTTTCCCGTTGTTTTGAACAGTATAGGTATTAGTAGAGTGTTCTAATACTGTGATTTATTATTTGACATGATATGATATGATTCTGTGATAAACATGCTGGTGATGTATGATGGTATGCATAATGCTATGAATGTATCTGTTATGTATGCAATTGTGAATGGACTGTCTATGGCTTAGAGTGTGAGCATATGTCTATTGTGGATTGTTGTTGATGTTTGCATGCTAGGTGATTTAGCGTGTATAGCATGGCCTTTATGGTGGTAGCTAATTCCCATGGTGAGGAATTAGTGAGTGAGTATTGTGGATTGTTGTTGATGTTTGCATGCTAGGTGATTTAGCGTGCATAGCATAGCCCTTGGGGTGGTAGCTAATTCCCATGGTGAGGAATTAGTGAGTGAGTCACTAGGTCTCAAATGAGTGGGACTAGTGAGCTTGGTAGCCGTATCTGGATTTGATCGGTGAGGTTGAACTATATGTTCACGAATAGTCGGTACCGCATGCATGGAGTCTCATTGCATAATGTATGTATGGCGTATAATATGAATGGATGTATTCCAATATTATACGTGTGTTTTGTGTTGGGTTGAGTATGATTATGATTTTGAGTTGATGTTGTCGTTGCTGAATGTGTGATCTGATTAGGGTGATGAAATGTGTTAAATTACTTAGCATTACATGATATTTTATAATGCTTATTATATCGATTGAGGAACTCACCCTTACAACTATGTTTCAGGTAACGAGCAGTGATTGAGTAGGAGCTAGTGCTTGAAGTCTAGTGTAGTTCCTTAGTGAGTCGTGCTCTGGTATATGTAACATCGGGACGGGATGTTTTACCTTTTTTTTATTTTGGTGGTTGAATAATCTTACATGTAATGTGTTACATGGATTTGCATGTTGTTTGATTTATATCCGCTGCGAATTGTGCAATATCTTATTTTGATGAATAAATGAGCATGACAAACTATTTTAGTGAATGGTGTGAAGTGTCAAGTGTGACACCCTTAATTGCATATCTACTATGATTTATATGTTGTTGTTTTATTTAAAATTTGGGGTATTTTAGAAGGGTGTTACAAATGAAACTCTTGAGCACTTGAATATACATAGAGAGGTCGAGAACTTTATACCTTAATAATTTTATCAATTCAATAGAAATCTTCAAGACTTTAAATTCTTTTATAAGTGAAGCTTGACTTGTACTTGAGTCTTGAATCATTCTTTTTGCGATGCACATTTGCTTGTAGGACATGTCTTAAATCAAAACACTTTAAGAAGCTTGTCTTCACATTCTCCCCCCCTTTTGATGATGACAACTCTTAATTGAAAGTTTTATCCAATCTTGCTTTCTCTAACAATTGGAATTCCCCCTTGATCGAAGCTCCCCCTTGATCCATGATTGAGAGAATTTTTAAAGTAATTGCTCACTGCATTGTTTTAGAGACATACAACAACCAAATATATCTTCTTCCCCTTTGTCATTAGAAAAAAGGATGGGAAAGACTAAACAATGAACAACCATATGTTATATGATAATATATCATATAATATGAACACATAAACAAATAACAAAGCAACCAAAATCACATAACTTACTACAAAACAACTTGTCCATACATAATGATTAAAACATAAACTTAAAAACAAGAAAACTCAACATCACAAAAAACAAGAAACAAACACATTAATAAAAAGCAAAAATATGGAAAATGTTCAGGTGTAATCGATTACCCTATGCAAAAACGCTGCAATGAGTCACGCAAGCAGGCATGTAATCAATTACTGAATAAGGGGCAACTGATTACCTCAATAAAAAAAATAGAATGTTCACCGGAATCAACATGCAATGAATTTTAAGAAACCAATAATTACATATGTTATTAAATATCCTTGGACAACTTTATATGAACCAAACATGTCATACAAACATTATAAAGGCACAAAAAATTATTTTTCTCAAAACTCATGTATGAAAACACATACATAAAATTTTAAATAAAATTTGAGGTAGTGAGAGAGTGTACCTTTGTGTTTTCACTGATTAATTTTGAAGAATCAAATGTCACAATCATCTAAAATACCAAGTTCCCTCTGAATTTTGTAAAATGATTCCTTCGAGAGAGGTTTTGTGAATATGTCAGTAAGCTGATTATACGTATCCACGAACGAGACTTCAACATCACCTTTGAGCACATGATCACGTAAGAAGTGATGTCGAATGTCTATGTGTTTAGTACGAGAATGCATGATTGGATTCTTTGTTATATTTTGCACTTGTGTTTTCGCATCGAAGTGGTATGCATCCAAGATTTAGTCTGAAATCACTCAGTTGTTGCTTTAGCCATAGAATCTGAGCATAATAACTTCCTGCTGCTATGTATTCTGCTTCTGCGGTGCTAAGAGAAACACATGCTTGTTTCTTACACACCCAAGAAACTAATGCATTTCCCAGGATGTGACATGTTTCACTTGTACTTTTTCTATCAGTTTTGCAACCTGCATAATCCGAGTTAGAATATCCAACTAAATCACATATACTACCTTTTGGATACCATATACCGACATTCGTTGTTCCTTTGAGATACTTCATGATCCTTTTAACAATGGTGAGATGTGATTCCTTTGGATTGGCTTGAAACTGCGCATAAAGACACACACTAAACATTATGTCAGGATGGCTTGCCGTCAAATATAGCAAGGAACCAATCATACCTTGATACTTTGTGATATCAATCGAAACACCTGATTCATCTTGATCAACATAAGTTTTGGATCCCATTGGAGTAGACATTGCCTTGCAACTATCCATGTCGAATCTTTTCAACAACTCTTTGCTGTACTTTGATTGGTTGATGAAGATGCCATCCTTTAGTTTCTTAATTTGGAGTCCAAGAAATTAGTCCATCTTATCCATCATGGACATCTTGAATTCTCCTTGCATCATCAATGAAAAATCTTCACACATTTCTTAGTTTGTTGAGTTGAATATGATGTCGTCAACATAGACTTGAACTAATAAAGTGTTACCTTTTATTTTATTAATAAACAAGATCTTGTCAACTTTACCTTTTTCAAATCCTCATTCACAAAGAAAGTTGCTAAGTCGATCATACCATGCCCTTGGTGCTTGTTTTAAGCCATAAAGAGCTTTCTTCAACTTGAAGACATGCGAAGGATTCTTGAAGTCTTAAAAGCCTGAGGGTTGTTTGACATAGAATTCTTCATTGATGTAGCCATTCAAGAAGGCGCTATTTACATCCATTTGGAATAACTGAAGATTTAGTGAACAAGCATAAGCAAGTAATAAACGGATAGCTTCTAACCTTGCAACCAGAGCGAACGTTTCTTCAAAATCAATGCCTTCCTCTAGATTGTATCCTTGGAACACCAACCTTGCTTTGTTTCGAACAATTATACCATTCTCATCAAGCTTGTTCTTAAACACCCATCTGGTACCTATGATGTGTTTACCACTTGGACTAGGGATAAGTTCCCAAACTTGATTCCTTTCGAATTGGTTTAACTCTTCTTGCATTGCAACTATCCATTGATCGTCTCCTAAGGCTTCATCAACTTTGAAAGGTTCAATTTGTGAAACAAATTCCATATTCAAGCATGCATCTTTGAGATTTAATCTTGTTGCAACACCTTGACTAATATCACCAATGACTTTATCAATTGGATGATCTCTATGAGTTCTCCATTCTTTAGGTACATCATTATAATTTGACTCTTGTTGAAATGGTTTCATCAAGATGTTCCGTTTGACTATCATTGTTGACTTTGGAAGTATCTTCTTGAGGAACATCTTCATCGGACTTTTCATCAAACTTACTGAGGTTGTCTTTGTCATTGTTTAATACAAAGCATTTGCATCCAAAAATGTGAAAATAAGCAATGTTTGGTTTCCTTTATTTGAAAAGTTCGTAAGGAATATTTTTAAAAATAGGTCTTATAATAACTCTTTTACTTATATAGCATGTCGTGCTTACCGCATCCGCCTAAAAATATTTTGGAAGACTCGAGTCGCTAAGCATTGTACTTGCAAGTTCCATGAGTGACCTATTCTTTCTCTCCACCACTCCATTTTGTTGAGGAGTCCTTGGTGCCGAGAAATTGTGAAATATTCCATGTTCTTCGCAAAATTCTTCGAAAGAGGCGTTTTGGAATTCTCCGCCATGGTCGCTTCTTATGGAGGCAATTTTTAGTGATTTCTCATTTTGGATTTGCCTTGCATACTTCTTGAACGCCTTGAATGCATCACTTTTATGCACTAAAAAGAATGTCCAAGTATATCTAGAAAAATCATCAACAATAACTAAAGCATATACATTACCATTGAAGCTTCTTGTTCTTGATGGACCAAATAAGTCCATATGCAACAATTGTAGTGGCCTTGAAGTGGACACCACATTCTTAGGTTTGAAAGTTGATTTAGTTTGTTTTCCCTTTTGACATGCATTATATAATCTATATTTGACAAACTCCATCTTAGGCAATCCAATACAAGATCATGCTTGACTAGTTTATTCAAGTGTTCCATATGAATGTGAGCAATTCTCTTATGCCACAACCATGTGTCATTGTTGTTCACCACGAGACATTTTACCTTCAAAGACAAATCATCAAGGGAAATCATAAATATACTGTTGGTTATTTTACCTTTGAGTTTTACCTCATTGGTGACTTCATCTTCAATCAAGCATTCATCTTTTTTGTGAACTTGATCTTGAAGCTTTTGTCACAAAGTTGGCTAATGATTAGAAGATTGTGCTTTAGTCCTTCAACATAAAGAACATATCAATGGATGTGAAAGGTGGTGCTTCAACTTTGCCTATGCCAAGAATCTTTCCTTTGTTGTTATCTCCATAAGTAACATAACCCTTAACCTTAAGCACTAGATTTGAAAATTTGTTCGGGTCTCTCGTCATATGCTTGGAACAACCACTATCTAGATACCATAGATTTGATGTGGCTTTCAAGCATACCTACAAAACAAATTAAGTTTTATTAGGTACCCAAATTGCTTTGGATCCTTCATAATTAGTACCTTTCTTTACCACACGTAATTCTCACTTGCCACACTAAAGTTTCTAACATAGCAAGCATTAGGTGTATAGCCACTTATACCACAATAAAAACAAGTTGGAACAAAATTGCTTTTATATCTAGGTGATTCGTTGTCGCACACGGGTCAAAAACGAGTTTAAAAGTGAGTAAAATGAAAGCGACATCCCAATGTAGTATCATAAGGACTCTTGAATTTTGTAACCAAACGAATGAAAAGAATGAGGTTTTAAGGTTCATAACTTAAATCAAAGATGATTAAAGGTAAAAGAAAAATTGATAAATAAGTTAATCTATTGTATCGATTTCTGATTTATCATCGACTCTTATAATTTTATTTCCCTAGAGGATTCAATCACATTCTATTGCAATACCCACTGACAAGCGCAATTAGTATTATATGATGTATGTTCCTAATTTTTAAATTAAGCAAACGGATTTAAGCAGACGCGAATTAAGCAAATAAGACTTAATCAAACACGATAACGAAAAAGCTACACTAACGTGATTATAGTTAAGAATCATACAAACAATCAAATTTAATCAACTCTATCTTATACGAAACAATCAAATTAAGAAAATGAAAGTAATCGAATTAAGCAAATGAGTTTATAGGAAGAATTGAAAAGAAATCGAAATTAAACTGAAATTAATAAAAACCTCAAAGTGGAATTTGAATACAGCAGATCAATTTTTTGAGAAATAGCTCTCCATGATATTCATATGCCCTATTCTCTATATCATTAATTCCGAATAATTTAATCCTAAAACTACTAAGTTGTTTAAATAGAGCAAGGGAATTCAGGGCTAATAACAACCGACCCAAAAAAATACAAAACCGACCCAAAAACTAAGTATTTTCTTAAGTCTGGAACTAAAATGAATTATTAGACCCATTTTTACTCGGAATCAGCTTCTGACTTCAACATGAAACTTTTAGCTTAACCTTTAAGCTTTCAAACGCCTATTAGAACGCGTCAATCTGATTCTCGTAGCTCAAGTCATGATCTGCATAGTGACAAGATATTAAATAACTATTTATGCTGAAAATAAAGTACGAAATTAAAATAAAGCCAAAAATAAACGTAAATATAAAATCACACTAAAATAGTAAAATTAGTAGAATAAACTATAGAGTTGCCTAAGTATAATAGTAGAAAAATATACATCAAAATATACTAATCAAATTCCCCCACACTTAGACTTTTGCACTCCGAGCAAAATTATAAATTCAAAATTTAAATAGAAAAACAAGAGCAAAACAAAACATGTAATTACAAAGGTTCTTAGGATACAAAGTGCAAGCAAAATTCTAAGTCTAAGTTCAATAAAATGACATTAGTAAGTAACTCTTTTGTAACATTCAAAGCAAATATGGAAACAAATTATCAAAGAGTACATCAAAAGCAGCAAGATCCTCACAAGATAAAATTTACTCAACTCTCAAGTGTTTAGGTAGACTATTTACACCCAAAGCACATCATGAAAGAAAGTACTACCATAAGCTTGAAAAGACTCTAACATCCACACTTGAATTACATGCACACAAAGATCAAAATGATTTTTATTCGGTTGTAACTTGGCCATGATATGGGTGAGATAAATCCTAAGGGGTACTAGGCTAAGACTCAAAGGGAGAAAGTAGACATGAAAGAACTTGCAAGAGTTGAGCTACATTCATCCACTTTCAAACAACAACTTTTCCGTAATTTTTTTTCTCGTGTTTCTTCCAGAAGGAAAATGTAATAACATCCTTCTTTGCTTTCTCCATTTTTTAAATAATTTTTTCTTCTTTTTCTACATATATATTTTTTATTTTTCTGCCAACT
Source organism: Lathyrus oleraceus (assembly GCF_024323335.1). NCBI lineage: Eukaryota > Viridiplantae > Streptophyta > Magnoliopsida > Fabales > Fabaceae > Lathyrus > Lathyrus oleraceus. The sequence goes on from NC_066583.1 coordinate 258,680,703, forward strand.
TTTGAATGGAATATCACAACTATAATTATTCAACCCCACACAACTCCAAACAAGACTCTTTCAACCCTATGAATGAGTGATAACATTGTTTTTTATTTTCAGGCTTGTAGTGAGTTTAAACAAAGAATGAGATGATAGGCTCAAGGGAATTTTTAAACAAGGGATAATATTATTCAGGGTTAACTTTTTGGCTAATGGCTAAAAAAATAAACAAAACAAAAACAAGTTGCCTTTATCATATCAATGTGCATAAGTAAATAAAAAGTTTCGACAAGAGTCAATTCAAGTTCTAGAGACTAACAAACATGAGTGAAATCACACAAGAAAGAAAGAGATGGATTTTTGAATGTCATCCATTAAAAGGCTCAAAATCTCACAAGGTTAATTGATCTACCACAAATGATATACACTTTAGAGTTTAGTCCTACATATCATACTAAGAATGCATAAAAAAATCGATCACATCACACCATAATTCTTTAATCAAGAGAACAAAGAAACTCCTCACAATTGTAACTCAAAAATCACAGAAAAAAACATGCATTTTTTTCATGTAAGAAAACAAACAAAAACAAATAAACTGACTGAAATAAAACAAAGTAAATGGTTCTCTCCCCCACACTTGAAACATACATTATACTCAATGAAAGAATATAAATATAAAATAAGAGTGAGAGAAAGGAAAGAACACACCCGTGGAGTCAAGACAGATAAATGATCGCATAAGCAGTCTTTCCCAAAGAGAACTCCTCTACAATCTCTTCTTTCAAAGTCAGGATCTCACGGAGTAGCTTTGTGTAGTGTCCATTGACCTTGAAATTTTGATTAGTGTCTTTGCCTTGTATTCTAGGATCAAAAAAATATTTTAGATAAGTAAAAGTGTTGAATGTGCACGTGAAAGTGATCTCATTTTTCACAACATCAAGAATCAAAGGATTATGGAGTTTCCTCACTACTTTTACTTTATCTTTAAGTGAGATCATATGCACACATATGGATGGGCTAATATCATGAGTGTCAGCCAAGGTCCATCCAATTCCCTTCTTATGTTCCTGCTCAAGTTGAAGCTTTGATGAACAATATAAATCTTCAGGAAGTGGTTTAGGCTCTAAAGAAGGTGGTTGTTCAATGGACGGTATGTTTGGGGCATCCGGGATGTCAAGAGATTCAGCTACATAAACAACTTCATTTACATTGTCACCCTGCAAGGCAACATCAATCTTAGCACAAACAACACAAAGGTTAGTGTTAGTACAATCATCACATGAGTAAATATCATCAAAACTAGAAAAATTTGGAAAACAAGTTGAAAACAAATCAGAATAAGCTTCATCAACAACTTCAGAAAGCAACTATATTTGAAAAACAAAATGTTCTTCCTCGTCAATCTTCTTATTTTTCAGTACTCTTTGTGGGAAAGAGATTGGTGATACATACTTTTTTTAGCCTCAACAACAATAGAAGGGTCACATTTATTTTCAGGTGTTACACTAACACTTTTTTTATTTTTTTCTGGGGTTGGTTCTGTAACTCTTTCGGATCTCAAGGAAATTGCACTCACATTAGGGTCTTTTGGATTAACTACTGTTTGAGCAGGTAGTTGGTTTGATCCTTGAGCTTATTGCATGACATTCATTGAAGTGGCAAGTGTCTAATTTGTGTTTGCAAAGTTTGAATACTAGAATTTGTTCGCTGCTGAAATTGGAGACTATTTACAACTATTTGCTTGACAAGTTCCTCTAGTGAAGGTTCGAAAGGTGAAAAGGCGATTACTTGTGGAGGGTTATATGGTGGTGATGGTGGAAAGGGTAGCATTAATTGTTTCATTAAATATGTAAGTTCATCAATTATGGTTTCTAGAGCTTTGTTGGAAGAAGAAACCTGAATCTCATTCACACCTTTTGCTTGGACCACATAATTATCCCGTGTTGTGAACTGTTGGGAGTTAAGTGACATGTTCTCAATAAAGGATTTGGCAGTAGCTGAAGTCTTATCAACAAGTGCTCCATCACTAGCAACATCTGAAATGTTTCTTTCCATTGGTAGTAATCCCTCATAAAAGTATTGTATTAGCAATTGTTCAGAAATCTGGTGGTGAGGACAACTCGACACTAATTACTTGACTCTCTCCCAGTATTCGGCCAATGATTCCATGTCAACCTGTCTAATACCACATATTTCTTTAATGATTGAAGAAGCTCTTGAAGTATGGAAAAATCTTTCTAGGAAGATTTTCTTCATATTATTCCAACTTGTAATAGAATTTGGCTCAAGATAATATAACCAATCTTTTGCAGCACCTTGTAGTGAGAATGTAAATGCTCTAAGCTTGACATGATCTTCGGTAATTCCTTGAGGCTTCAATGGTGTAGAACACATAACCTAAAGTTCTTTTAGATACCAACGTAGATCCTCACATGCAAGACCATTAAACCTTGACAACAAGTGTATTAAACCAGATTTCAATTCGAAAGGTACAACAACAACATGATATTAAATACACAAAGCATTATAATTAACATCAGGGGTAACAAGTTCTCTGCAGGTTCTTTGGTCAGCCATGTTAAACTCAATAGAAAAAAACCAACAAACAATGAGAAAACACATAACTAATTCAATAATGCAGCAACAAATAGGAAAATATCGACAATGTCCCTATTAAGTAAAAACAATTAAAATACAGAAGAACGATTAAAATAAAATAAAAAATACAAAAACAAGAAAAATAATCTAATAAAGTCAATTAAGAATTTTGAGAATTTTTGCGAAATTTTCTGAAACTACCAAAACAGAAAAACAATCATAAAAAATAGAAAAATAAGGAATTTCATATTTTTAGGGAGGCTTCCACTATTTAGTTTCAAAATAGAGGCTTTCGACCCTTGCTTTTTTTCTAATGAATTGACAAAGAATCAGAATAATTTGAGATGATTTTATTACAAACATATTTTTTTTATGCTAAACGTGAAAAGGCCAGAATACAAGAACGCTGGGGTAAGAGCGCTGAAACACAACACCTATGACTATAAAAATAATTAAAATCTACAAGATTCCCCGACAACGACACCAATTTGATTCATTGTCACACACGAGTCAAAAACGAGTTTAAAAGTGTAGTAAAACGGAAGCGACACCAGAATGTCGTATCACAAGGACTCTTAAATGTTGTAACCAAACGAATGAAAATAAGGGGGTTTTAAGGTTCAGAACTTAAATCAAAGATGATTAAATGTAAAAGTAAAATTGATAAATAATTTAATCTATTATATCGATTTCCGACTTATCATCAATTCTTATAATTTCAATTCCCTAGAGGATTCGATCCCATTCGATTACAATACCCACTGACAAGTGCAATTGGTATTATATGATGTATGTTCCTAATTTCCGATTAAGCAAATGGATTTAAGCAGACGCGAGTTAAGCAAACAGATTTAAACAGATGCAAATTAAACAAATGCGACTTAATCAAACACGATAACGAAAAAGCTACGCTAACGTGATTATAGTTATGAATCATACAAACAATCAAATTTAATCAACTCTATCCTATAAGAAACAATTGAATTAAGAAAACGAAAGTAATTGAATTAAGCAAACTAGTTTATAGGAAGAATTGAAAAGAAATCGAAATTAAACTGAAATTAATAAAAACCTCAAAGTGGAATTCGAATACAGCAGATCAACTTTTTGAGAATTAGCTCTCCATGGTATTCGTATGCCCTATTCTCTATTTCATGAATGCTAAATAGTTTAATCCTAAAACTACTAATTTGTTTAAATAGAGCAAGAGAATTCAGGCCTAATAGCAACCGACCCGAAAAAAATATAAAATTGACCCAAAAACTAGGTATTTTCTTAAGTTTGGAACTAAAAAGAATTATTAGTCCCTTCTTTACTTCGAATCAGCTCCTGACTTTAACATGAAACTTTTAGCATAAACTCTCAGCTTTTCGACGCCTATTAGAACACATCAATCTGATTATCGTAACTCAAGGTATGATCTGCATAGTGACAAAATATCAAATAACTATTTATGCTAAAAATAAAGTACAAAATTAAAATAAAACTAAAAAGAAACTTAAATATAAAATCATACTAAAATAGTAAAAATAGTAGAATAAACGTTAGAGTTGTTTAAGTACAATAGTAGAAGAATATACATCAAAATGAACTAGTCACTAGGAACGTAAGATTTCTTTTTAGCAAATCTTTTCCTTTTAGGATAATGATGAACAACATTTACTTTGGTCACTTTCTCTTTGGTAGATTGTTCACTAGCCTTAACAAAAATGGTTTGGTTAGAACTTGGTTTAGAAAATTTTGAATAACCAAGACCACTTTTATCATTTGAATATCTTTGATGGCTAAGAACACCTTCCAATCCAACTTGTCCTTTCTCATATCTTTCTAAAACTCTTTTTGGTTAGACAATTTGAAATGAAAGTGACTCACAATTTTTACATACAAAATCCTTTTTTTGTTCACTTATGACATTTTTTTTCCATTTCAAACTCTTTCTCCATAGTGTCAATTTTTTCTTCAAGAGATGTAATTTGTTTCTTTTGACTTGAAATGATTTTGTACAAAATTTTGCATTTATTAAGGAGTTCATTGATAGCACCTTGTGCATCATTATCATAAATGGAAAATTCATTACTAACCCCTTCTTCATCGTTAGAGTGGTGTGAAGCCATCAATGATATATTTGCATATTCGTCAATATCTAAATTTGATGAAGAACTTATCTCATTATCGTCCCATGTAACATAAGCATTTTTATTCTTGGTCTCCTTCTTGCTTTTGAAGCCACCTTTCTTGGAAAGTTTCGGACAATCCGATTTTATATGATATTCCTTACCAAATTCATAACATGTAACATCCTGTGTAGAAGTGGAAACCTCATTTTTCCTGAAATATTTCTTTCTATTTGCATAGTTAAACGATTTATCAGTTTTACCAAAGATCTTACCGAGTCTTTTAACAAGAAACATAAAATTCTCATCTTCTTTAGGATCATCATTTGTTCGCTCTTATTTTGAGTCGACTTTTAGAGCGATACCTTTGGACTTTTTCTCTTGATTTTCATGTTGTTCAAGTCTTCTAAGTTCCAATTCGTGTTCTTGAAGCTTTTCGAACAATGATGCGAATGTCATGGTCGAGAGACTCTTCTTCTCGGATATAGCAGTTACTTTCAGTTGCCATTCTCTTGTCAATTATGAAGGTTTTTCTGAGTGCAATCAAATGATTCGTTAAATGGACGAATCTCTTCTGCAATGCAACGATGGATTCTCCGGGATGCATTCTGAATATTTTGTATTCTTGACTTAATATGTTCAATCTGGATCTTTTCACTTCAGTAGTTCCTTAATGAGTCTCCACCAAAGTGTCCTAAATTTCTTTTGTCGATTTACATTGAGAGATACGAAAAAACTCATCCATATGTAATGCATTTTGAAGAATATTGATAGTTTTCTTTTCATTTAGGATCTTTTTCTTGTCATTTTCATCATACGAGCCTTTAACCTTAGGAGTGTCAACACCATTAACCACACTAATTGGAATATGTGGACCATTTTCGACGGTTTCCCATATGCCTTTTCCTTGTGCCTATAGATGTGCCTTCATGCAGATTTTCCAAAAGTTAAAATGTTCACTAGAGAATAGAGGAGGCTTGCTGCTACTACCGCCATCTTTGAAAACCAGATTATTTGTGGAAGCCATGTTCTGGATCTATGGAGTAAGTTACCAACAACCCACTCTGATGCCAAATGTAAGTTAAGTATGCACCTAAGAGGGGGGTGAATTAGGTTCTTTGAAAACTTTTTCCGATTTTATGAAAACTTATTCTTTCTTTTCTGGTTTGGTTATGCAATGAAACGATAAAGTGCAGAAAGTAAAGAACACCGAGACGTATACTGGTTCCCCTCAGAATCCGAGAGTACTCCAGTCCCCTTATCACATGTAAGAGATTTTATTATTGTTATATCTTATGGACAAGACATCCTAGTCTTTTGAAAGATGGAATAATATATCAATATATTGATTGATATTCTCCTTTTAAGAAATCAATTGTCTTTATGACATACAAGTGCTCTAATAATGGTATGTATCAACTCTCTTTATTGTTAGATCCTATGGACAAGATAGCCCAGTCTTTTGAAAGATGGAACAATATATCAATCTATTGATTGATATTCTCCTTTTAAGAAATCAATTCTCTTTATGACATACAAGTGCTCTAAGAATGATATGGATGAAACTATATGAATGTATATTGAAAATTCTGTGTAGAAAGTTTGACCAGAAAATTTAATCAATAACACTTGAGAAAATTTGAAAAGATGAAGATAAAAACTGTTTGAAATATTAGTGTGAAGGAGGTGTATTCAAAATTTGAAAATAGGCGGTATATATAAACCTTAGACACCTTTCTAAATGGTCATAATTCATGAATGGATGCCATGATTCAAGAACATAATTCAGAAAATGTTTTCATGAAAAAATGCATTTATTTCTGCCACTAGTTCAATGGTAATCGGTTACCCAATATGGTATAATCGGTTACCTCTAAACCAACGTTAAAAAATTTGAAAATTTTCATCATGTAATCGATTACCCAAAACATGGTAACCGATTACCATCAAGGCATAGTGACCAAATTCAGTTGAAAATGAATTGTAAGTCCAAATGAAAATATTTAAGAGGCCTAAATGAAACATGACATGTATGAATGAAACTCTTGAGCAGTTGAATGTACATAGAGAGGTCGAGAACTTTATACCTTAATAATTTGATCAATTCAATAGAAATCTTCAAGACTTGAAATTCTTTTATAAGTGAAGCTTGACTTATGCTTGAGTCTTGAATCATTCTTTTTGTGATGCACATTTGCTTGTAGAGCGTGTCTTCATCAAAACACTTTGAGAAGCATGTCTTCACAGAGCTTCCGTTGGAGTTTTTCTTTTCAGAGCAAGTATTTATTCTTGACTCAAAGAGGTATTGGATGATAAGTAATAGATAACATGCTGGTTTTTTTCTCCATTATGATGGTATGTTGATTTTCCTTTTCTATCAAAACAATTTCGACATGTGGGATGGGTTGTTCTTGTTCCATGGTTTCAGTGCTCTTTGTTGTTGGTTGTTCGAAAGACAAATTATCATGAACAAAAACAATGATGTCATCTAGCTCTTCGACTCTTTGAGGAGATAATTGTTCAGTATTTGCCTCCGCCTCAAGAGTTGGTTCAGTAGGGGCACTTGTATCTTCATCAGCCACTTTGTTTTCTAAATGAACTGAAGAGAGGATGAAGACAATAAAGTCCGGCCAATGAATATTGTCGCATCCGCGAAAAAACAACCGGCGGGCTAAAACAAAAACAAACAGAGCCGCCACTGTGCGTTATTTATCCCAAAATAGGGAAAGGAAACGCTCAGAGAAAACCTGGAAAAAGCATGGTCTCGCGACCAAAGAGAAAGGGTAAGGGAGTCGGTTACGCAAGGGGAAGGTATTAGCACCCCTCACGTCCGTCGTACTCGACGGGATCCACGTTCTAAAAGAAAGAAAAGGTTGCTAAGACATCACACACACACACAAGGAACACAGGTGAGGTTAAGAGGAAGAGGGCTCGCTAGGACATCGCATCCTATGCCTACATATCTCGTCTGGAACGAGAATCAGAGCTACTGTAGTTCGGCTCACGCACGCCAAACAACGCAAACACACAAACAGGCAAACATGGAGCCTGAATGCCAATCACTGGGCTTACATCAACATCCGAACCAAAACAGACACACACTGGAACCCAGATGCCACTTGATGGACTTACACCGGCTTCCAAGCACACAACAAGAACAAACAAACAACAAGTTACTAAGGAGTCGGGAACTCGAGCCTAGCAATTGTCAGACAAACACACACAAAGAGAAAAAAAGTGCCCGGAGAAGTCTCGCACGACCTCCTGCCTACGTACCTCGTCTGGAACGAGGATTAGGGCGACGTAGTTCCCCTGAAAGGGAAAGAAATTCTAGCCAGAGACAAAAGGGAGACACACTACCAGGGAGCTGTACTCGAGCCTAGTGTTATCATGCATCATTGCCCTATGTTATGGTTTCTACCTACTTGCACAACAGCAAGCTAATCCTATCCAGGAAGAAAGCAAGCATGCAAGTATCAACAGATCAAAACAAACATTTCAAATAAATATTCACATAGCACACACTATATCCAGTCAAGTGGGCTCAAACAAAGGGTTCGACTGCCGAAGCAAGTCATCTGTACAAGGGTAGCGTTAGCTCTTAACCTTGCCATTGAGGGGCTAAGGTGAAGCTGATGAAAGGTGAGTGAAGATTAGACTTCACAGCTCTTATCCCTGGCCAGGGAGAGCTTCAGACAAAGGAGCGTGGGTTCAGAAAGATGGAACCCTTCTACGCTCAAGACTCTGACACAACTGTACAACTGTACAAGATCTTGGGTTTGTGCCCCAATGCATCAACACAGTGGTGTGAGCAGAGGGACGACTCAACAGAATAGTGGGAGATAGATTGCATATCTCTTTGATCCACCAATTGCCTTAATCAAGGTCTTTACCTGCTTGGCACAAAAGTAAACAAGCACAAACATCGCCTCTTAAGGAGGACTTCAGACAGTTTCCTGGCCAAGTAACAGGCCAGGTCTTCCAGACTACATGGAGAATAGAAATTCTACCTCAATTGGTTTAAAAACCAAGCAACAACAAGCAAGTTCTCAAGGAACTATAAGCAACTTAATGTACCTGAAATCAATCAAGTATCATCAGTACTCAGGCAAATCAACAGTAAACAGCAAAAGTCAAACAGTCAATTTGTACAGTCAACACAAGTTAATGCACATAAGTGCAAGCCATGAGCTCAAACTCAAGCATCAAACCCTACAACACAAAATCAATGTTAGTTGACAACATCAAACAAACTCAATTTAATCAGCTTGCATTGTTCTCCTTAAGCCTTTTGCATTTCAACCTGAAAATCCAAACCAAACATGAGAAACAAGACCACTAGGCCAAGCCTAGGGTCCAAAGGAGATGAAAAATTCAAAACAGCAAGTGAAAATTATCCAAAATCACATTCAAACAAATCAAAAGCAAATGCAATTGGTCCCATGCTCATATCATTCACCATTATCATTTCATGCACAATTTAGTATCAAACATGCAATTTGCAATTTCAAATGACCAAACAGAACTATCTCAATCAAACGCATACCAAAACATTTCAATTAATTCCACAAAATTTCACACCTAAACAGGACACATTCAATGGATAGCATGCCAATTTTCAGCTCAATTGGACAAAAGGAAGTAGGTCAATGAAAATCAAGAAGTTCAGACAAGTTCAAACAAGCCAACACAAGGCATCAAAACAAGCATCAACTTCAATAAATCACAAAACAGTGACAATGTATGATAAATGAATGGGATCAAAACCATAATGACCTATAATGTGTCTACAATCCACATGTCAAATTTTACATCCATCCAATACACCATGAGAATTTCACAAACAAAATACAATCACGTGTCACAAAATGTCACAAAATGAGCCAACAGAAGAGAAAATCACAATCAATTATAAAATGCCATAAAAAATTCCAGAAAAATTCACATGTGATCTCAACATACATATGTTCATTCATGCAAAATTTCAGCTCAATTCAGCATCTCTAAGCACATCAAATAAAATCATGAAATTCATCAAGCTTGGTGTGACACAAATTGTCACACCTCTAATCAAAAATTCATATCTCCTCAACCAAGTATCCAAAAATTACAAACTCTACATGAAAATCACCATCAAAGTGTCCAGAACATGCACAAAACATTTCATCCATTTCTTTGAAAGCATCATCATTTTATGAAAGATATGGCATAGTATGTACAAATGTGACACATTCAATCAATCCCTAAGCCAATTAATTTTTTGCACGTGCACAAAAATCACAAAAATCATGATTAAATTCTACACATCATAAGGATCATCATGAAAAAAACCTCACCAATTTTGGATAAAAAATGAAGAATCTATGAATTTTCTAAGTTGTGGCATCAAAAATGAAATAAAATAAGAAAAAGAAAATGAAATAATGATGAATTAAACAAATTAATTCAGATAATGGCAAACTTGTAATATTAATCAACATGACCAAAACGACGCCGCTTCAATTAGAAGCGCTGGCGTGTTGCTATTGGACAAGGCGCGCGGGAAACAACATTTAAACAAGGCCAGGCGAAATTTTGGATCTACGCGTGTTCTTGACTGGTTCCTCAACATGAACAATCCAGTTTTCCAGAAAATTGAAGAACATCAAATCGTAACCAAAATCAACAAACTTATAATCATTAGAACCGTCTTCCAACAAGGATTAAGAATATGCTAATGATTTCTCCTAATTCTAAGCATAGCGACGGGATCGAGCGAAAGAAGATTGGACATCAAATATTCAAATCACGATTTCTCTCACCACACTCAATCAATTCACAAACTATGAACATCATGTTAACCTACATTGAAAGATCTTTAAAACGCATATCATGATTTGAGCAATGGTGAAATTCGAAAAGTCACCTTGTGGTTATGGCAGTGCTCGATTTGTGCTTGTCCACGTGTAAAAGTCAAAAACAGATGATGATTGATGTACAGGAAGATGATAGGAATGATTAGCTTAGCTCGAAACAGCTCCAATTGGAAGAATCTTCACTTTGCCATTGTTGTGCAAACTTTGGACAGTCCACGATCTTGAAGATTTTGGCATGAATTTGATGAAACAGATGTGTATCAAGGCTTGTAGAAGATGAATCCAAGAAGAATCGTCCAAATTGATGAAGAATTGGTGAAGAAATGTTGAAAAAGTTGGATGAAGTTCTTGGAGAATTTGAGAGGTTTTGGTGAAAAAGTTTGTTAGATCTTGGAATATGGAATTGTCCTTAGCATTTCTGTTATGATTAACAATATATACTCTCTCCTTAATCCATTTCTTAATCTCAATTATCAAAAACCAAGTGATCAGTGTTAATGTGCACTTAAGTGAAAGTCCAAAAATGACCTTGCCAAATAATGCAATGTGACAGCAAAAACCAGTTGGCACAAGTCATATTTTGCATTTGGAGTGTGTTGGCATTGATCTCATGAGCATTGGCCTTGTAAATCTCAATTTCACTATCTCACACCAAAAATTCAACATAGTCCACTTGAATTTTGACTTTTTGCTATAACCATCTTTGATGAATTTTGATCACAACTCATGAAAGTACATGTGAAACGGGATTTGCTCACAAAAAGATCACTCAAATTGGACATTCCATGTGAAAGTTATGCCACTTTGATTATAGGCATTTTTGGAAAATGAATGGACCATAACTTGTCAACCATTCATGGGAAATTCAAGTTCTTGGACTTTTTGGAAAGGTGAGAGCAAGATCTACAACTTTCATGTTGAACAAATTTCCATTTTAAGCTTTTTTGGACATGTAATTTTGTGGTGAAAAACTTTCCATTTTTGGAAACTTCCATTACAAGTCACTTTCTATTTTTGGCAATTTTTTGTCTGACTTTATTTTCTTCATTCTTGAGCTTTGACATGTCAAATGAAACTTGTTTCAACATGAATGAAATATATCCAACTCTCTCCCACCTCCAAATCCATAAAATCAAGCACAGTTGACCACAGTTGACTTTTTCAACTGATAGATGAATTTGGCAATGCACTGATCAAGCTGAGCCCCAATCTTCTGATGAAATGGCTCAAGGATGAAACCCTAGCTTCCACAAGCTCATTATAATCACATGATGATCCCCATATCCATTATAGACTTCATCTCCTTCACAAACCCTGATTGGCCCAATGCAACTGATTAGGGTTGACCAGTGGTCAAAACCCTAATCTCAAGGTGTATGATCAATCTCTTGAATCTTCTGATGATATCAAGACCATGATGATGATGATGTATCATTTCAACCAAGATGAAGACCAATTTCCTTGAGAAATCAAAACCCTAATTGGGACCACCACCCCCAAATGGTTAATGATCCGGTCCAATGAAACCCTAACTTGCATCATGACCTCTCCATCTTCTGATCAAGACTTTAGGAGGATACCTTGCACAATGTAACCACATGATATGCAATTATGCAATGCCTAATGACCTAAAAATGATATGCAATATGTTAAGCTAGTCCCAAGAGAGGAGGGCAAATTTTGAGGTGTTACAGCTGCCCCTATTCAATCCACTGTGAACCTGTCGATATGAATAGCCTCGGCTTTCAGATGATCAGGATGAAGAGTGATTGAATACCAAGAACAGACGAACAATTTGCACTCTGATGGGAAAATAATTAACAATGCCTGTCAGAATCGGCGAAGAAACAATCTCGAAACAAAAATCCGTCGGGTACGGAGAAAGTCGGCCTGATCACCGAAACAGAACATCGACCTGGATACCAAAATAAATGGTAACGCAGGGATAACCATGGCCTGAACACCACATCCGCTGGGGATTATTATCTCTTTCTTCCTTTTTTATGCTTTTTTTTTAACCCCGAAATTTTTCTTCTTTTTCATTTTCATGGTCTGAACACCACCTCGGTCTGGATACCGGAAAATTGGCCTGAATGCCATAAGTACTTCGACCTGATCGTCGGAAACTTCTTCGATCTGAGAATCGGGAAATTGGCCTGAACGCCACTTCGGTCTGGATACCGCCTCGGTCTGGATACCGGAAAATTGACCTGAATGCCATAAGTACTTCGACCTGATCGTCGGAAACTTCTTCGATCTGAAAATCGGAAAATTGGCCTGAACGCCACTTCGGTCTGGATACCGCCTCGGTCTGGATACCGGAAAATTGGTCTGAATGCCATAAGTACTTCGACCTGATCGTCGGAAACTTCTTCGATCTGAAAATCGGAAAATTGGCCTGAACGCCACTTCGGTCTGGATACCGCCTCGGTCTGGATACCAGAAAATTGGCCTGAATGCCATAAGTACTTCGACCTGATCGTCGGAAACTTCTTCGATCTGAAAATCGGAAAATTGGCCTGAACGCCACTTCGGTCTCGATACCGCCTCGGTCTGGATACCGGAAAATTGGCCTGAATGCCATAAGTACTTCGACCTGATCGTCGGAAACTTCTTCGATCTGAAAATCGTAAAATTGGCCTGAATGCCACTTCGGTCTGGATACCGCCTCGGTCTGGATACCGGAAAATTCTTCATACCTATCAGTATCGGCGAAGATAACAAAACAATGATAAGTGAACCGGCATACATGCCACAGGCCCATGCTGGGAATAACCACCCACAAACCGGCTATTCTTTCCTTCAACCCTAGCCAACGAACACTTTGCGTTTTAGCTGGGGGTTATTCTCTCTCGTTTTTTCTTTTCGGACCCCGAAACTTTCTTTGATTAACATTCCCATCTCTGCTCGACAGAAACTTTGATTCAAAATCACGATGCCAAAACTCTTCAGAGTAACGCCTTCACCTTTGGGCAAAACCACCTCTCAAACAAATACCACGGCTTGAGACTAGCGTATGCTTGCCATAATGATGCATGATCTTTTTCTGCGCAATGCTTCATACTTATGGAAATGCTACGCGATTTATTTTTTCTATGCAACATGCTATGCTTACTCTACATGATGAATGTATAAAAAGCATCCCCCTCAAGGGACTCTTCTGAGGAGCTCGAGACACTCTGCCGAGGAACTCGACAATACTTCGATCTCCACCCCGCTGGGGAATAACACTGCTGCTGGGAAAAGGTAACCCTTGCTGGGGAAGAACCTCCTTTGCACCCAATCCGCTTGGGGAATTGCTGGGGATACGAACCACCACTGCTCTGTGGGGAGCTACAGTCTTCGACTTGCTGGGGATATCAATCCCAACTCTGCCTTGGGAAACCCCCACAGATACCTGCTCCAGCTTCACTGGGGAAATGCTCACAGATAGCTCTGCTGGGGAAACAGCAACCTCCAGACCTGGAGACCGGGGAAACATGGATCTGACACCCGCTGGGGATAAAGATTCTGACCCTGCTAGGGAAAACACAGACCTTGGATCTGCTGGGAATTTGGTCCTCATGACTCTGCTTGGGGATATACATCCCGACTCGTCTGGACCTTTTCTGCTCCATCATCTTGTATTCCCAATAGCTCCACGCTCGACGAAAAGCGAACTCCTGGGGATTTATACAGATTTTCAATCTTCAGACTTTGAAGAGTCTTCTTGATTAATACTCAAGGTCGTCGTACGTCTCGACGTCTTCTCATCGCTTCTCTACCCATTCATTCGTCCCTGATTGGACCCCATGGGGAATTTCTACAGACTTTCCAATCTTCCGATTTTGAAGAGTCTTCTTGATTATCATCCAAGGGTCGTCGTACGTCTCAACGTCTCTTCGTCATCCCTTCATATTCATTCGTCCCTGATTGGACTCCATGGGGATTGTTTTCCATCACAACCTGCAAGTGAGTGAAAATACCTAACAGCACCTGCAAAACAGACCGTTAGATAAAATCGTGCCCCAGGCGTGTCAAAGATTTTAACACTTGGGTCACTCAACCTTCCAAATAAGATTTCAAGCTTTCAATCTTATAAACATGCATTGGAAGGGACCTGTATGTCTTAAAATGCAAAATTCTTTATCAAAATAATCAGATGTTTTTGCAATCCAAGCGGCAATGAAAACAAAAAACAAAATTATTTGACTGAATATGCATTTTATTGATTGGAAAAGTGTGGCTCAAATTGAGCAATACAAAGGAAGCAATTCCTGAAAAGAGGTAACTGCACAAAAGGAAAAATCTATCCTAATGGCAATGTGAAACCTGTGATCTCATCGAGTTCCAACTCAATTACACCCCATATGTCCTCAGACTCTCCGTGCTTTCTGCCTTCTGAACAAGACGTTTCTGATTGATCCCTACCGGGTATTATCCATGATGCTTTAACCAAAGCGCAAACGATCATGCTAGACGCAGTTGTTCGTTTCAATCCCTCTTTTGCCTGGACCGCCCTTTCGGGTTTTCAGTCCACCGGGATACCCCTTTTTGCCCAAGTCGCCTCTTCAGGTTTTCGACTTGCCGGGTGTACAATTTTTTCATTTTTATCCCTAATTTTTGCCCGAACCTTTCTTTCTGTTTTTGGTTCGCCGGGATGCCCATTTTTGCCTGGACTATTTTATTCTTTTCGTCCAGCAGGTCAATTATACGAAGTATTTTTTAACTGCGTCCGCATTCACAGGGGATGGAAAATCCTCGCCATCCATGGTCGTTAACAACAAGGCTCCGCCAAAGAAAACCTTCTTGACCACGAATGGACCTTCATAATTGGGTGTCCATTTGCCCCTTCGATCGTTTTGAGGAGGAAGGATCCTTTTCAGCACCATATCACCTACGTGATATACCCGAGTTCGTACCTTCTTATCAAAAGCACGCTTCATCCTTTGCTGGTACAACTGCCCATGACAGATGGCCGCCAGCCTCTTTTCTTCAATCAGGCTCAACTCTTCGTACCGGGTCCTTACCCATTCAGCCTCTTGCAACTTCACGTCCATCAGGACTCTCAAAGAGGGAATCTGAACCTCAACAGGTAGCACGGCTTCCATTCCATATACCAATGAGAAAGGAGTTGCCCTAGTAGATGTACGCACCGACGATCAATACCCAGGATACGATCTTCGTACTCAGCCACCATTGTTGGTGCATTCAAATGTTATCCGGGCAACAAAAGGAACATGGGATCCTTTCGGCATCACCAAAGCAGCACCAACTCCTTCGCATTAACCCCATCAGACATCAGAATCCGTTCGGACTCGGGGTCAGGCCCCTCCTCCGGGATTGGCTACTCTCAATCCTTCGATTAGAGCACCTCGAGATGTCCTCATCAGGGAACTCAAACTTCATCGGTTGATAATCCTCAATGGGTTGCAGAGAGATGTAATCAGGCAATACACCCCTTGATTGCTTCCTGAGAGCATCACAAATCAGTCAACATTCTTTTGCACTTTCACAACCCGTCCGGCCAATGCTGGCTTCTCAAACACATACTCGATCGGATCCATCTTGGAAATCCACAAAGTGGTATGAACCAGCATATACTGTCTCAACCGGCGAGCAGCCTATGCCAAAGTACAGCAAGTTTCCTCGAGCCGTGAATGTATTGTTTCACGGTCGATAAACTTTTTGCTTAGGTAAATTGCATGCTCTTTTCGACAAGACTCGTCATGCTGACCCAATACACCTCGTAGACCCTTCGAAGGCCGTCAAGTACCAGATTAACAGTCTTCCCTTCACAGGAGGCATCAGAATCGGAGGTTCCTGCAGCTTATTCTTTTATTCTTTCCATGCCCCTTGGCAATCATTATTTCACCTGACCGTTTGATCTTTTTTTTTCAACATCTTGAATATAGGTTCACACGTGGCTGTTAGACGAGATGTGAACCATGAAATGTAGTTCAATCTATCTAAGAAACCACGAACCTCTCTTTTCTGTTCTCGGTTCAGGCACTTTTTTTTTAGCAGGATCAACCTCGATTCCTCTTTCCCGCTTACAATAAACCCCAGTAACTAACCAGACCGCACTCTGATAGTGCACTTATCTGAATCCAACCTCAGTTTGAATTGTCTTAATCGGTCCAACAGCTTGCCCCAGTCTGCCAGATGCCCCTCTTCCGGTTTGGGACTTTGCTATCATGTCATCAACATATCCTTCCATCTCACGATGAATCATATCATGAAACAAAGTCACTCTGATACGTGACATCATCATTCTGCTTCTCTAGAGGACAGTCTTCTCTCCATGGTAGCTTGTGCCCAACGATATCGGTATCCGACTCTGGCATATCCTGACATGACCAGGTGAAGGTACCGACATGCTCCTTTAACAGGGCTACCATTCCACCTTCGACTCGCCTCTGAAGCGGCTCCCATTTTCATTTTCTTTCTAACCTCGGCGGTACCCCGGTTCACGATCTCAAACGCTCTTCATGCGGCTTAATCACCTTCTCCTCCTGTTTAAACAACCTGGCTAATTCCAGCAGATCACAATCTTCTTCGCCTTCTTCTTTGGCATGATAGATCAGATTGTCGAAATCATACAGAGGTGTAACCGAATTGTTATCAATGAGATCCGGAGAATTACTTTTCGAAGTCGGAACGCGACAAATCACAAGGGAAAAAGAAAGAAAACAAACATTGCCATTTTTATTTGTTTTAAAACTGCCAAAATAAATGAAAAACAGGGAACACCGCTTTTAACTGAAAAACATCCATTTATTAATAATGCAGAAATGTTGCAAAATGAAACATGAGGTGGCCCTTACAATGGACCATTACGCGTCGGGCAACACGTATGGCTTTCATGCAGATAAAACTGAAAACAAGAAATTATTACTCTTCAGGATGAGTGACAGTGCTGATTTTTCTAAGCCTTCCAGTTCCCTGGTACGCACGCTTTTATCCACGACTCCAGTTCACAGTCACTGTCAGTCTCTTCCCCCACCGCATAGGCGCGATCTGATTTTTCAGCGATTACACCCCCCATCACCTGACCCTGTACCGACATGGGATCGGCATTAACATTCCATGATAGTGTAAAACTGAGGGCCTTGGAATCCACCAGGTCTTGGACAGTATGCTTAAAGGCTCTACAACCCTCAATGTTATGTCCCGGCGCACCAGAATGGAATTCACACCTGGCGTTCTCATTATAGTTAGGTGGCCTCTGGTCTGATCTCAATGGAGCTAACATCCTTGGCCGAACCAACCCAAGATCCACCAACCTTTTAAACAGAACAACATATGGCATAGGTGGCTTGTCAAAATGGCGATCGACCCCCTTTCCTCTCACTTGGCTCCCAACTCCCTGTGCTTTCTATGGAGTTGGCTGAGGTTGCTGTCGGACTGACTGCTTACCAGCAGGGATGGTTACCGCAGCAGTGTGCTGGTAGTAACGATCCCTACCACGTCCTCTCTGGGCATGCACAGACACAGCACTCGCGCCATCCTCCTTCTTAGGCTGACCATCACCAAAGGATTTCTTCGGTCCAGACGACGAAGTGTTTCCTTGTATGTTCCCCATCTTCAGCCAGTCTTCAATCCTCCCCACCTTCTCGGCAATCGCTTTCTGCCCTAAGGCGAACTCTTGCATGACATTGATCAGCTCTCCCATCTTCTCTTTCAGCTCGAGAATGTCTGTGTTGGGCGGATTCATCATTCCTGTGTCAATCAAACAAGTTAGAAACTGACACCTGCAAAACAAAAGACAAGTTATTATGGTTTATGCATGAATGCAATGTCCATCCCCATGAGGAACACTTCGTCTCTTGATCCTGGCTTCATCGAGACAAATAATAATCCGGCAACAATATTCTGATATTCAGCATTTGATTTCATCATACAGATCAGAAATATATGATTCAGCAAAATACCCTCAACCATGTGTGTGCTTGTGTGAGTGCATACGGTAAAGCAAATAAAGCTTGAGGATCAATCACTGAATGAAAATAACCATCTCATAGCAAACTGCACAATAAGTGCCATAGTCATACATCAAGTCAGATACAAATCTCCAGAATCGGGAAAGAAATACAAGCAAAAGAATTCCGTCAACAAGCCTGACGGTAATCCACACAAATGACAGGCTAGCCTGATGAGGGTCCCCCAGATGGCCCTATCTCATCAACCATCTTCGCGAACTCTGCGGCGAACCTGAGCTCGGTCTTCTCCTGCTGTAATCTCCCCACCTCTTTCTGATGAATCTTCACCTGCCTGAAGTAATGATCTCTCTCTGCCATGTAATGATCTCTCTCTGCGACGATCTTCACATTCTCTGCTTCCTTGGTCTTCAATTTTGACTCCCACTCAGCGATGAGAACTCGGACTCTGTCGTCCCTCTGATCTCTCACGAGGATTTGCCTCCTCTTCTGATCTTCAATGACCTTTGAAGCTCTAGCCAATCTCTCTTTGGTGATGTCATGCTCCTTTGTTGAAGATGCCAAGGCTTGGCTGATCTTCCCATAATAGGCAGTATCCATCTCAAAGTGCTTTGCTTTCATGGCATGTCGCTTGTCTTGATCTTCCATCTTCACTTTGATCTCCTGGTTGGCCGTCTGAATTTGAGCAACACTCATTTCCAATTCAGCTTTCTCTGTAAGCAACTGATCTCTGGCCCTCTTCATCTCGAGGAATTCTTCCATACTGACTGAAGAACGCGGACCCTCAATCATAGGACACCAAGGATCACCTCCCGGAAATGGTAGAAGTGTGAGCTCTATCCTCTTCCGCAACCAATCATCAAATAGAGGAAAAGACCGGCTGTTGACCTTGCCAAACGGGACCTTGCCCTTTCTCTGAATGTTACGCCATGACCCAGACACTTGCATCAACTTGGCCTGATCGCCCTCAGCTGAGAAGTAAAAGGACTTCTGAATCTCTCGCTCGAGAGGAGGAACCTCCATGGCAAACCCCATCTGTCTCCTAAGAAGCGTCGGGTTGTAATTAATGCAACCCTGAACCCCTATGAGAGGCACATTGGGAAATCTCCCACAGCTATATATGAAATCCCGTCCAGCCATACCATTATGAGTCCAAGCAATGTCATCAGCCCGCAAACCCATCAATCTGACAGACCACTTGACCGTAGGATCAATATGAGCAAAAGCACCTCGGGAAGGCAAATATCCCATAAACCACCGGAATAGCAACTGAGCACAGCACCAAATCAAACCCCCACGCCGCTTCTCGTTCCTGTTATGAACCGAGTAATAGACATCTCCGATCAGAGTAGGAATAGGGTTCCCCTGTATAAACAATCTGATGGCATTATGGTCCACAAAGCTCTTCTGATTAGGAAACATGATGACACCATAAATGCTCAAAGCAATCAAGGCACAAACCGTCTTCCAGTTACCCACTGCAGCATGTTGTAACACCTCAAAATTTGCCCTCCTCTCTTGGGACTAGCATAACATATTGCATAACATTTTTTAGGTCATTAGGCATTTCATATTGCATATCATGTGGTTACATTGTGCAAATCATCCTCATAAGTCTTGATCAGGAGATAAGAGGTTGTGTGCAAGCTAGGGTTTCATTGGACTGGTCATTAATCATCTGAGGATGTGGAGGTCCAAATTAGGGTTTCATGATTCTCAAGGGGATTGGTCTTCATCTTGGTTGAAGTGATACATCATCATCATCATGGTCTTGTATTATCCAGAAGATTCAAGAAGATTGATCAGATACCTTGAGATTAGGGTTTTGACCACTGGTCAACCCTAATCAGTTGCATTGGGCCAATCAGGGCATGGTAAGGAGATGGGGTCTATGATGGATATGGGGATCATTCCATGATTTTATGGAGCTTATTGAGGCTAGGGTTTCACCCTTGAGCCATTTCTTCAGAGAATTGGGGCTCAGATTGATCAGTGCATAGCCAAATTCATCTATCAGCTGAAAAAGTCAACTGTGGTCAACTGTGCTTGATTTTATGGATTTGGAGGTGGGAGAGGGCAAGAGACACTTCATTCATGTTGGAACAAGTGTTATTTGACATGTCAAAGCTCAAGAATGGAGGAAATAAAGTCAGGACAAAAATTGCCAAAAATAGAAAGTGACTTGTAATGGAAGTTTCCAAAAATGGAAAGTTTTTGACCACAAAATTACATGTCCAAAAAAGCTTCAAATGAAAATTTGTTCAACATGAAAGTTGTAGATCTTGGTCTCACCTTTCCAAAAAGTCCAAGAACTTGAAATTCCCATGTATGGTTGGCAAGTTATGGTCCATTCAATTTCAAAAAAAACCTATAATCAAAGTGGCATAACTTTCACATGGAGTGTCCAAAATGAGTGATCTTTTTATGAGCAAACTCCATTTCACATGTACTTTCATGGTGCATAATCAAAATTCATCAAAAATGGTCAATGCAAAAGGTCAATTTTCAAGTGCACTAATTAAAATCCAAGGGCAAAATGGTCCAACTTGAGAAATACTTGGAATTTTTGAATGGGAGTTTTTGCAACACATCACAAATACAAATTGTGACTTGTTCCAATTGTCATGAGTTGTCATGGTGCAATATTTGGCTAGGCTATTTTTGAACTTTCACTTAAAGTGCATTTTTGGCATGGCATAGTGAAAATGAGAAATACAAGTCCAATTGACATGGGACCAAAGCCGACACACTCCAAATGACATTTAGAAGATGTTTGAGCTGTCACCTTGCTGTCATATGGCCTAATGTGGAAAGTCATTTTTGCCCTTGCACTTAAAGTTTCACATTATGCTAATTTCACTCATTTGTGCTAATTTGAGATTAACAAAGTGATTAAGTTGGAGTATAAGAGGATAATCATAACAGAATGCTAATCATAATCACAATTCTCAAGATCCATAACAGAAATTCATCAAATTCTCTCAAACTCTCCAAATTTTCATCAAGCTTTTTTCAAGATTTCTTCATCAATTCTTGATCAAATTGAGCGATTCTTTTTTATTCATCTTCAATCAACCTTGCTCTACAACTGTTTTGGTGAATTGAAGGAAGAAGCTCCAGATTCGAGGACTGTTCATCATGAGCTCATCAATGGCATTTCGAGATTTCTTCCAATGGAAGCAACTTTGAGCTAACCTAAGCATTCCAATCACCTTCCCTATCATTGTGCTATATCTGTTTCGGCCTTTTACATCCAGAAATCTCCAAATCGAGCACTGCCATAATCCAAGGTGCAAATTCGAATTTCTCTTTTTCTTAAATTGATAGGTGGTTTTTGTAGATCTTTCATGGTAGATCAACATGATGTGCTTAGTTTTTGAAATGATTAACTATTGAATGAGATGTTTGGATCTGAAGTTTGGTGCTCGTTTCTTTTCTTGATCGATCCCGTCGCTACAGTGCGAATTAGGCTAAGCTAATCACATATCCATGATCCTTGTGTTCATACGGTTCCAATGGTTATAAACATGTTGATTTTGGTTGCAATTCGTTGTTCATCATTTTCTGTGTTTTCTGGAAATTATTGGTGAAGAACATGAACATGAACACGCTTTGATCCATTGCCTTGGCTTTTCGTTTGAATAAGCTGTTTCCCGCGCCTGTAAGCCAGTAGAAACGCGCCATGTAATGTTTTCAATACTACGTCGTTTTGGCTTGTGCTTTAAAAATTACAAGCGTGCCACTGGATTTAATTAATTTATTATTCTCTATTTCTTTTTCATTTTTCAATTACATTTTTGTCACATGATCTTAGAAAATTAATAACTCACTCATTTTTCATCCAAATTGAGTGCAATTTTTTGCATTATTCTCATGATGATGTGTAGGATTTTATGGTGATTTTTGTGGATTTTTTGCATGTGTAGAAAAATAATTGGCCTATTGATTTTGTTCATATGTCACATTTTTGTATGTTGTGCCAAAACCTTCATGAAATTCTCATACCTTTAAAGAAATGGATGAAAATTTTTGTGCTTATTCTGGACATGTTGATGGTGATTTTCATGTAACGTTTGTGATTTTTGGATACTTGGTTGATTAGATATGAATTTTTGAATAGAGGTGTGACAATTTGTGTCACACCAAGCTAGGTCAACTTTCTGATTTTATTTGCCTGGCTTAGGAATGTTTGATTGCTCCAATTTTTTGCATGAATGATCATTGATATGTCAAGATAACATGTGATTTTTACTGGAATTTTTGATGTCATTTTCTAATTGATTGATATTTTTCTTCTCTGTTGGCTCATTTTGTGACATTGTGTGACACATATTGGCATTTTGTTTGTGAAATTCTCATAGTGTATTGGATGAAGATGAAATTTGGTGTGAGCATTGTAGACACATTATAGGACATCATGGTTTTGATCCCATTCATTTCTTAATTGTTATCACTGTTTTATGATTTTTGGAATTTGATGCTTGTGTTGATGCCTTGAATTGGCTTGTATAAATGTGTCTGGACTTCTTGATTTTCATTGACCTACTTTCTTTTGTCCAATTGAGCTGAAAATTGACATGCTATACATTGAATCTGTCCTGTTTAGGTGTGAAGTTTTATGGAATTAATTGAATTGATTTGGTATGGATTTGAGTGAGATAGTTCTGTTTGGTCATTTGAAGTTGCAAATTACATGATTGATGTTAAATTGTGCATGAAATGATAATGGTGAATGTGATTTTGGTTGAATTGCACTTGCTGTTTAGAATTTTTTATCCCTTTTGGACCCTAGGCTTGGCCTAGTGGTCTAGTTTCTCACATTTGGTGTGGATTTTCAGGTTGAAATGCAAAAAGGCTTAAGGGAAAAAGTGCAAGTTGCAAATTGAATTTGTTTGATGTTGTAAACTAACATTGATGTTGTGTTGTAGGGTTTGATGCTTGAGCTTGAGCTCATGGCTTGCACTTATGTGCATTAACTTGTGTTGTCTGTATAGATTGACTTTTGCTGTTTACTGTTGATTTGTCTGAGTACTGATGATACTTGATTGATTTCAGGTACATTTAGTCGCTTACAGTTCTTTAAGAACTTGCTTGCTGTTGCTTGGTTTTTAAACCAGTTGAGGTAGACTCTCTTGTCTCCATGTAGTCTGGAAGACCTGGCTTGTTATTTAGCCAGGCAACTGTCTGAAGTCCTCCTTAAGAGGCGATGTTTATGATTGTTTACTTTTGTGCCAAGCAGGTAAAGACCTCTATGAGGCAATTGGCGGAATCCAAGGGATATGCAATCTATTCCCCGCTATTCTGTAGAGTCGTCCCTTTGCTCACATCACTGTGTTGATGCATTGGGACACAAACCAAAGATCTTGTGTTGTTGCACAATCGAGTCAGAGTCTTTGAGCGTAGAAGGGTCCCTCCATTCTGGACCCACGCTCCTTTGTCTGAAGCTCTCCCTGGACAGGGATAAGAGCTGTGAAGTCTAATCTTCACTCACCTCTCATCTGCTTCACCTTAGCCCCTCAATGGCAAGGTTAAGAGCGAACACTACCCATGTACAGATGACTTGCTTCGGCAGTCAAACCCATTGTTTGAGCCCACTTGACTGGATATAGTGTGTGCTTTGTGAATATTTGTTTGAAATGTTTGTTTTATTGTGATTGATGCTTGCATGCTTGTTTTCCTGGATAGGATTAGCTTGCTGTTGTGCAAATAGGTAGAAACCATAACATAGGGCAATGATGCATGATAACACTAGGCTCGAGTACAGCTCCCTGGTAGTGTGTTTCCCCTTGGTTTCTGGCTAGAATTTCTTTCCCTTTCAGGGGAACTACATCGCCCTGATCCTCGTTCCAGACGAGGTATGTAGGCAGGAGACCGTGCGAGGTCTCTCCGGGCACCTTTTTTTTTCTTTTTGTGTGTGTTTACTTGTTATCTTCTTGTGTGTCAGGATATGGACGTAAGCCCAGCGATTGGCTGTACGTATCCTGATTGTGTTTGTTTGGTTCGGAAGCTGACGTAATTCCATCGAGTGGTTGTCGGGTTCCAGGTTTGCCTGAGTTTGTGTGTGTCTTGTTTGGCGTGCGTGAGCCAAACTACGGCAGCTCTGATTCTCGTTCCAGACGAGATACGTAGGCATAGGATGCGACGTCCTATCGAGCTCTCTTCCTCTTAACCCCACCTGTGTTGTCTTCGGTGTGTGTGTGTGTGTGTGGTGTTTTAGCAACCTTTTCTTTTCTTAGAGCGTGGATCCCGTCGAGTACGACGGACGTGAGGGGTGCTAATACCTTCCCCTTGCGTAACCGACTCCCTTACCCTTTCTCTTTGGTCGCGAGACCATGCTTTTCCCAGGTTTCTCTGAGCGTTTCCTTTCCCTATCTTGGGATAAATAACGCGCAGTGGCGGCTCTGTGTTGTTTGTGTTTTTGCCCGCCGGTTGTTTTTCGCGGATGCGACACATGTTCCTTGGCTTTAGCCTCCAAGAAACTCAAATGAAAACCGGGTAATTTTCCTTTCTCCTTCAAACCCTCCTTGACCATCTCCGGACTCAAATAAAGAGCACGAGAAATCCCAAGGACGTCAGGCTCTCTCCTAGCAACATGGAAAGGAATCTGATCACGGATCTGCATACCCAGAATGCCAGCATAGTCCTCCATCAGAGGTCCCAACAAATAGTCCGGAAACACAAAACATCTCAGCCCCGGGTCATAGAACTGGAGAAGTGTATGAATGGCGCTTCTGTCGCTGTCAGTGAGTCTGAAAACCATCTTCAGGATACTACCGTATGCCTCCCTGAACATCCCCACATGGTCGGGCGTAATCAATGATATCATCTCCTTCAGCACACCAATCTCTGGATCAAAGAAGCTATAAACAACATCAGGCTTCAAACCGGTCCTCATATCTGAGCAGAAAGTCTCTCAACCAGGATCTCAATCAAAAATGTCCCTGCATATGGATAAACATGTGTTAGATGCAAGTAAATGCAAAATGTAATGATGCTGATGAATGAATGCAATGCATTGCCATCCTCCAAGCCATCTGATCATCTGTTGCTCTGAGTCACAACTCTGACTTCTGAACCGATCACAACCATCTGAAGGAGAATGTAACCACAAATCCGACTCAAGGGTTCCGAAATAAACGAAAGATACATCATCATCATCATCACCAGACCAACTCTGAGCAGATAACCTCAGACCTCTGAATCGGCCCGGGGAATCCTGAAATAAACGGATCCCCACTGATAAATAACTCGGGCAGCATTCCGGCGTCCCAGAAATAAACAGCCATAAATCCGACTTATAAATCTGACTCTGATCAACGGAACCAAAAGTCACCATCAAAGTCACCATCTGAACATGCCTCTGAAAGAACCACCCTCCCCTCACAGGTAAATTCTAAACAGGTTATCCTAAGGCGGATAATAGTCTCGACAATCGGGCGGAGATACTCAATGGGTTTGCCCTTTCGGGTGTGCCATTGTAGCTCCCTTAAGACCGTCTAAACCAAAGATCCGGGAAATGATCGGTCACCAGAGTCAATAGTTCAACAAGATAATCCGACCAAAGTGGAATACTCCACCCGGAAGGACTCTCTCAGATGAACCTCGTCCGGCTTGTGGTACATCACATTGCCTAGAACATGTTAACCTAACATGAAGGAGGCAACATGAGACCACACTAGTCCTAGGTGTATACTCGGGCCTGGGTTTTAGCCCCACTCAGAACACCCACCCCAAACAGAGGAACCACCTGCACAGAGGACGGCAACATGATAGTATGATGCATGCAAATATTTATGCAAACATATACACAGTCAGAATAATAAATGCAATAAATAAAGCGGCACAAGCAACCTAAACTATCCTAGAACGCTAGGAAGGACTCGCTTAGGGAAGATGGACCAACACAGGTCAACATTCTAACTCACCAGCAGAGTCGCCAGCTGTCGCATCCGCGAAAAAACAACCGGCGGGCTAAAACAAAAACAAACAGAGCCGCCACTGTGCGTTATTTATCCCAAAATAGGGAAAGGAAACGCTCAGAGAAAACCTGGAAAAAGCATGGTCTCGCGACCAAAGAGAAAGGGTAAGGAAGTCGGTTACGCAAGGGGAAGGTATTAGCACCCGTCACGTCCGTCGTACTCGACGGGATCCACGTTCTAAAAGAAAGAAAAGGTTGCTAAGACATCACACACACACACAAGGAACACAGGTGGGGTTAAGAGGAAGAGGGCTCGCTAGGACATCGCATCCTATGCCTACATATCTCGTCTGGAACGAGAATCAGAGCTACTGTAGTTCGGCTCACGCACGCCAAACAACACAAACACACAAACAGGCAAACATGGAGCCTGAATGCCAATCACTGGGCTTACATCAACATCCAAACCAAAACAGACACACACTGGAACCCAGATGCCACTTGATGGACTTACACCGGCTTCCAAGCACACAACAAGAACAAACAAACAACAAGTTGCTAAGGAGTCGAGAACTCGAGCCTAGCAATTGTCAGACAAACACACACAAAGAGAAAAAAAGTGCCCGGAGAAGTCTCGCACGACCTCCTGCCTACGTACCTCGTCTGGAACGAGGATCAGGGCGACGTAGTTCCCCTGAAAGGGAAAGAAATTCTAGCCAGAGACAAAGGGGAGACACACTACCAGGGAGCTGTACTCGAGCCTAGTGTTATCATGCATCATTGCCCTATGTTATGGTTTCTACCTACTTGCACAACAGCAAGCTAATCCTATCCAGGAAGAAAGCAAGCATGCAAGTATCAACAGATCAAAACAAACATTTCAAATAAATATTCACATAGCACACACTATATCCAGTCAAGTGGGCTCAAACAAAGGGTTCGACTGCCGAAGCAAGTCATCTGTACAAGGGTAGCGTTAGCTCTTAACCTTGCCATTGAGGGGCTAAGGTGAAGCTGATGAAAGGTGAGTGAAGATTAGACTTCACAGCTCTTATCCCTGGCCAGGGAGAGCTTCAGACAAAGGAGCGTGGGTTCAGAAAGATGGAACCCTTCTACGCTCAAGACTCTGACACAACTGTACAACTGTACAAGATCTTGGGTTTGTGCCCCAATGCATCAACACAGTGGTGTGAGCAGAGGGACGACTCAACAGAATAGTGGGAGATAGATTGCATATCTCTTTGATCCACCAATTGCCTTAATCAAGGTCTTTACCTGCTTGGCACAAAAGTAAACAAGCACAAACATCGCCTCTTAAGGAGGACTTCAGACAGTTGCCTGGCCAAGTAACAGGCCAGGTCTTCCAGACTACATGGAGAATAGAAATTCTACCTCAATTGGTTTAAAAACCAAGCAACAGCAAGCAAGTTCTCAAGGAACTGTAAGCAACTTAATGTACCTGAAATCAATCAAGTATCATCAGTACTCAGGCAAATCAACAGTAAACAGCAAAAGTCAAACAGTCAATTTGTACAGTCAACACAAGTTAATGCACATAAGTGCAAGCCATGAGCTCAAACTCAAGCATCAAACCCTACAACACAAAATCAATGTTAGTTGACAACATCAAACAAACTCAATTTAATCAGCTTGCATTGTTCTCCTTAAGCCTTTTGCATTTCAACCTGAAAATCCAAACCAAACATGAGAAACAAGACCACTAGGCCAAGCCTAGGGTCCAAAGGAGATGAAAAATTCAAAACAGCAAGTGAAAATTATCCAAAATCACATTCAAACAAATCAAAAGCAAATGCAATTGGTCCCATGCTCATATCATTCACCATTATCATTTCATGCACAATTTAGTATCAAACATGCAATTTGCAACTTCAAATGACCAAACAGAACTATCTCAATCAAAAGCATACCAAAACATTTCAATTAATTCCACAAAAATTCACACCTAAACAGGACACATTCAATGGATAACATGCCAATTTTCAGCTCAATTGGACAAAAGGAAGTAGGTCAATGAAAATCAAGAAGTTCAGACAAGTTCAAACAAGCCAACACAAGGCATCAAAACAAGCATCAACTTCAATAAATCACAAAACAGTGACAATGTATGATAAATGAATGGGATCAAAACCACAATGACCTATAATGTGTCTACAATCCACATGTCAAATTTTACATCCATCCAATACACCATGAGAATTTCACAAACAAAATACAATCACGTGTCACAAAATGTCACAAAATGAGCCAACAGAAGAGAAAATCACAATCAATTAGAAAATGCCATAAAAAATTCCAGAAAAATTCACATGTGATCTCAACATACATATGTTCATTCATGCAAAATTTCAGCTCAATTCAGCATCTCTAAGCACATCAAATAAAATCATGAAATTCATCAAGCTTGGTGTGACACAAATTGTCACACCTCTAATCAAAAATTCATATCTCCTCAACCAAGTATCCAAAAATTACAAACTCTACATGAAAATCACCATCAAAGTGTCCAAAACATGCACAAAACATTTCATCCATTTCTTTGAAAGCATCATCATTTTATGAAAGATATGGCATAGTATGTACAAATGTGACACATTCAATCAATCCCTAAGCCAATTAATTTTTTACACGTGCACAAAAATCACAAAAATCATGATTAAATTCTACACATCATAAGGATCATCATGAAAAAAACCTCACCAATTTTGGATAAAAAATGAAGAATCTATGAATTTTCTAAGTTGTGGCATCAAAAATGAAATAAAATACGAAAAAGAAAATGAAATAATGATGAATTAAACAAATTAATTCAGATAATGGCAAACTTGTAATATTAATCAACATGACCAAAACGACGCCGCTTCAATTAGAAGCGCTGGCGTGTTGCTATTGGACAAGGCGCGCGGGAAACAACATTTAAACAAGGCCAGGCGAAATTTTGGATCTACGCGTGTTCTTGACTGGTTCCTCAACATGAACAATCCAGTTTTCCAGAAAATTGAAGAACATCAAATCGTAACCAAAATCAACAAACTTATAATCATTAGAACCGTCTTCCAACAAGGATTAAGAATATGCTAATGATTTCTCCTAATTCTAAGCATAGCGACGGGATCGAGCGAAAGAAGATTGGACATCAAATATTCAAATCACGATTTCTCTCACCACACTCAATCAATTCACAAACTATGAACATCATGTTAACCTACATTGAAAGATCTTTAAAACGCATATCATGATTTGAGCAATGGTGAAATTCGAAAAGTCACCTTGTGGTTATGGCAGTGCTCGATTTGTGCTTGTCCACGTGTAAAAGTCAAAAACAGATGATGATTGATGTACAGGAAGATGATAGGAATGATTAGCTTAGCTCGAAACAGCTCCAATTGGAAGAATCTTCACTTTGCCATTGTTGTGCAAGCTTTGTACAGTCCACGATCTTGAAGATTTTGGCATGAATTTGATGAAACAGATGTGTATCAAGGCTTGTAGAAGATGAATCCAAGAAGAATCGTCCAAATTGATGAAGAATTGGTGAAGAAATGTTGAAAAAGTTGGATGAAGTTCTTGGAGAATTTGAGAGGTTTTCGTGAAAAAGTTTGTTAGATCTTGGAATATGGAATTGTCCTTAGCATTTCTGTTATGATTAACAATATATACTCTCTCCTTAATCCATTTCTTAATCTCAATTATCAAAAACCAAGTGATCAGTGTTAATGTGCACTTAAGTGAAAGTCCAAAAATGACCTTGCCAAATAATGCAATGTGACAGCAAAAACCAGTTGGCACAAGTCATATTTTGCATTTGGAGTGTGTTGGCATTGATCTCATGAGCATTGGCCTTGTAAATCTCAATTTCACTATCTCACACCAAAAATTCAACATAGTCCACTTGAATTTTGACTTTTTGCTATAACCATCTTTGATGAATTTTGATCACAACTCATGAAAGTACATGTGAAACGGGATTTGCTCACAAAAAGATCACTCAAATTGGACATTCCATGTGAAAGTTATGCCACTTTGATTATAGGCATTTTTGGAAAATGAATGGACCATAACTTGTCAACCATTCATGGGAAATTCAAGTTCTTGGACTTTTTGGAAAGGTGAGAGCAAGATCTACAACTTTCATGTTGAACAAATTTCCATTTTAAGCTTTTTTGGACATGTAATTTTGTGGTGAAAAACTTTCCATTTTTGGAAACTTCCATTACAAGTCACTTTCTATTTTTGGCAATTTTTTGTCTGACTTTATTTTCTTCATTCTTGAGCTTTGACATGTCAAATGAAACTTGTTTCAACATGAATGAAATATATCCAACTCTCTCCCACCTCCAAATCCATAAAATCAAGCACAGTTGACCACAGTTGACTTTTTCAACTGATAGATGAATTTGGCAATGCACTGATCAAGCTGAGCCCCAATCTTCTGATGAAATGGCTCAAGGATGAAACCCTAGCTTCCACAAGCTCATTATAATCACATGATGATCCCCATATCCATTATAGACTTCATCTCCTTCACAAACCCTGATTGGCCCAATGCAACTGATTAGGGTTGACCAGTGGTCAAAACCCTAATCTCAAGGTGTATGATCAATCTCTTGAATCTTCTGATGATATCAAGACCATGATGATGATGATGTATCATTTCAACCAAGATGAAGACCAATTTCCTTGAGAAATCAAAACCCTAATTGGGACCACCACCCCCAAATGGTTAATGATCCGGTCCAATGAAACCCTAACTTGCATCATGACCTCTCCATCTTCTGATCAAGACTTTAGGAGGATACCTTGCACAATGTAACCACATGATATGCAATTATGCAATGCCTAATGACCTAAAAATGATATGCAATATGTTAATCTAGTCCCAAGAGAGGAGGGCAAATTTTGAGGTGTTACAAATATGAGAGAAGGTTTCAGAAGGAATCGAACGGGGGATACCTGTTGATTCGTCCACCATGTTTTCATTCGGCTTCGACGGTTCCTAGAAATAAAAGTGGTTAGTTAATTTTAAAAATCGAAGAATAAAAATACGTATTATGTGAGGCAATACCTTGGGATGATTTTCTTCGACTGGGAGATTTTTTGGATCATCCTATGTTGGTTCCTCAGTAGGCAAGTTGTCTACTCATTTACCTTTATCGGAGGGACTAGCAGTTGAAGTTGTTGTTGTTTTTCGAAGGATGATTTTGTGGGCATCTCCTTTTTTGAGATGGTTGGTTTGGAGGGAGTCTCTGGTTTGGGCCTTGAGAAAATCAGAGTCTTTTCATTGTCCTCTGAACTTTCAACTTCAACCACAATTTCTATGGATCTTGGAGTAGCCTGTTTGAAAAGATGGTTTAGTATCAATCAATTAAAGTCGTCGAAAAAGAAGACAAAGTTGACATCATTTGGCTAAAACCAAGTTGTCTAGCCACCAGATTGGGTTGGTAGACAATGTAGCCAAAACCAACAGTTCCAATTTCGATTCTAGTGGAAAGGAGCATTGGACTAAAAAAAACTGGTCGGACGGAATTTGACATTGTAGTGGCTTCAAGGGTTACACCAGTGAACCTGTTATGAAACCAAGTTGGACCGACACATCTGTCTACGAAATGAGTCATGCTCGAAACAAAAGTTGTTGACTCAAGAAAGAGGTTGATATATTTCATAAAGGTTATTTGGTAAGGATTTTCATAAGGAATGACTAAGGCAAAGTTTGGTTCCTTCGATACTTCTGCAATCAACATCTTCAAGCAAGGCTTTCGATTCAGTTATGTGCAACCTAGGTTCGAAGGTAACATTCAACCAAGTTGAAAAAGGCATAAAGGCCCAGAGACAAGGTATGGTTTGTTGGTTTTATGAAGATGTTTTAACTTCTAAGAAGCACTCCCAAGTGATTGATACAAAATTTCCAGAAGCAGTTTAGCTAGGGAAATTCTTCGTCCCTCGTGAAGTTAAATTCCTAGAGGGACAATTTTTTTGGCTATTGTAATGATCCTGAGCAGAAAACATAGTAAGACAACCAAAAGGTCAAGAAAGCTATGTGCTCTTGGTCAGATACTTCTTCAGTTTTCTTTTCATGGTGATTCATTATGAAGTTCTTAAAGCTAAAGCGTTCAATAACAATTTTATGGTCGGTTTCTATGGTGGGGGTGAAGATTTCACCAAGAGGATTCAGTCCCGTGATGGCTGTTACGTCAAACAAGGTGGTTCAGGAACAAAATCTCTTCCTTCGTTGTTTTATGAGGGCAAATCGTGTAGGCCATTGGATTTTTTCCAATGTCAAATTTCTTGAATTAGCTGCCATTGATGACATTTGTGGAGTTTGTTATGAAGAAAAAGGATTTTATGTGTGCATATTGAGGGGAAACGAGAGCAAATAAGATAAAAAAGAGTGTTGTGGAGGTATTTGTAGAGCTGTTTTTCGTCTCAGTATCAGACACTTGACAGACGCATGGTAATGTGGACCACTTTCGTGTCTTGAGAAGTGGGATAATTTATAAGATGCGGAGAAATTGACGTGAGTGGAACAACTATCTCAGAGGGTTAACTGGTTCAGAGTCAAGTTATCTCAGAGTCTTATTTTGACTCTTCTAAGGGTCAATTCTCTTTATTGTTAGATCTTATGGACAAGATATCCTAGTCTTTTGAAAGATGGAACAATATATCAATCTATTGATTAATATTCTCCTTTTAAGAAATCAATTCTCTTTATGACATACAAGTGCTCTAAGAATAGTATGGATGAAACTATATGAATGTATATTGAAAATTCTGTGTAGAAAGTTTCACCAGAAAATTTAATCAAGAACACTTGAGAAAATTTGAAAAGATGAAGATAAGAGTTGTTTGAAATATTAGTGTGAAGGAGGTGTATTCAAAATTTGAAAATATGTGGTATATATAACCCTTAAACACCTTTCTAAATGGTCATAATTCATGAATGGATGCGATGATTCAAGAACATAATTCAGAAAATGTTTTCATGAAAAAATGCATTTATTTCTGCCACTAGTTCAATGGTAATCGGTTACCCAATATGGTATAATCGGTTACCTCTAAACCAACGTTAAAAATTTGAAAATTTTCACCATGTAATCGATTACCCAAAACATGGTAACCGATTACCATTAAGGCATAGTGACCAAATGCAGTTGAAAATGAACTGTAAGTCCAAATGAAAATATTTAAGAGGCCTAAATGAAACATGACATGTATGAATGAAACTCTTGAGCAGTTGAATGTACATAGAGAGGTCGAGAACTTTATACCTTAATAATTTGATCAATTCAATAGAAATCTTCAAGACTTGAAATTCTTTTATAAGTGAAGCTTGACTTATGCTTGAGTCTTGAATCATTCTTTTTGTGATGCACATTTGCTTGTAGAGCGTGTCTTCATCAAAACACTTTGAGAAGCATGTCTTCACAGAGCTTCCGTTGGAGTTTTTCTTTTCAGAGCAAGTATTTATTCTTGACTCAAAGAGGTGTTGGATGATAAGTAATAGACAACATGCTGGTTGTTTTCTCAATTATGATGGTATGTTGATTTTCCTTTTCTATCAAAACAATTTCGACATGTGGGATGGGTTGTTCTTGTTCCATGGTTTCAATGCTCTTTGTTGTTGGTTGGTCGGAAGACAAATTATCATGAACAAAAACAATGATGTCATCTAGCTCTTCGACTCTTTGAGGAGATAATTGTTCAGTATTTGCCTCCGCCTCAGGAGTTGGTTCAGTAGGGGCACATGTATCTTCATCAGCCACTTTGTTTTCTAAATGAACTGAAGAGAGGATGGAGACAATAAAGTACGACCAATGAATATGAGAGAAGGTTTCATAAGGAATCGAACAGGGGATACCTGTTGGTTCGTCCACCATGTTTTCATTCGGCTTCGACGGTTCCTAGAAATAAAAGTGGTTAGTTAATTTAAAAAATCGAAGAATAAAAATATGTATTATGTGAAGCAATACCTTGGGATGATTTTCTTTGACTGGGAGATTTTTTGGATCAACCTATGTTGGTTCCTCGGTAGGCAAGTTGTCTACTCATTTACCTTTATTGGATGGACTAGCAGTTGAAGTTGTTGTTGTTTTTCGAAGGATGATTTTGTGGGCATCTCCTTTTTTGAGATGGTTGGTTTGGAGGGAGTCTCTGGTTTGGGCCTTGAGAAAATCAGAGTCTTTTCATTGTCCTCTGAACTTTCGACTTCAACCACAATTTCTATGGATCTTGGAGTAGCCTGTTTGAAAAGATGGTTTAGTATCAATCAATTAAAGTCGTCGAAAAAGAAGACAAAGTTGACATCATTTGGCTAAAACCAAGTTGTTTAGCCACCAAATTGGGTTGGTAGCCAATGTAACAAAAACCAGCAGTTCTAATTTCGATTCTAGTGGAAAGGAGCGTTGGAATAAAAAAAACTGCTCAGACGGAATTTGACATTGTAGTGGCTTCAAGGGTTACACTAGTGAACCTGTTCGGAAACCAAGTTGGACTGATACATCTGTCTACAAAATGAGTCATGGTCGAAACAAAAGTTGTTGACTCAAGAAAGAGGTTGATATATTTCATAAAGGTTATTTGGTAAGGATTGTCATAAGGAGTGACTAAGGCAAGTCTAGTTCCTTCGATACTTCTGCAATCGACTTCTTCAAGCAAAGCTTTCGATTAAGTTATGTGAAATCTAGGTTCGAGGTAACGTTCAACCAAGTTGCAAAATCCATAAAGGCCCAGAGACAAGGTATGATTTGTTGGTTTTAGGAAGATGTTTTAACTTCTAAGAAGCACTCCCAAGTGATTGATACAAAATTCCCATAAGCAGTTTAGCTAGGGAAATTCTTTGACCGTCGTGAAGTTGAGTTGCGAGAGGGACAATTTTTTGGCTATTGTAATGATCTTGAGCAGAAAACATAGTAAGACAACCAAAAGTCAAGAAAGCTATGTGCTCTTGGTCAGAGACTTCTTCAGTTTTTTTTCATGGTGATTCATTATGAAGTTCTTAAAGCTAAAGATTTCAATAACGATTTTATGGTCGGTGTCTATGGTGGGGGTGAATATTTCACCAAGACGATTCAGTCTCGTGATGGCTATTACGTCAAACAAGGTTGGCGTGAGCATTCCACAAGAGAACTGAAAGGTGTTAGTAAAATATTCCTAGAAGAAGATTGACACAAGTAGCATGGTCGGGTTATACCTAGGACCAGTTCGGGAAATTTGTATAGAAGATGACTAAATCTTCCCATTATTTTTGTTTTTTGCTTTCGACTTTGTTAAGTCAAGCAAGATATTCTTTACTTTGGGTAGGAGGTGCAGATCGAAAGACACACACATGTGTCTTTATAAAGGACAAGTCAAGAGAGCGTTCTTCGAAAGGCGAAGGCATAGTGACGAGATAACACGAAAAGAAGTTTTTCACTTTTTCAGTCTGAGTTTTGGCAGTTGTGTATGGTCTTAAGAATGCCATTAGTTTTCCAGAAACAGAGAAAGGAACGAGTACCTGATTTTTTTCTTCAAATGGAGATTCTCTCTTTGGACATTGGTGGTTCAGGAACAAAATCTTTTCCTTCATCGTTTTATGAGGGCAAATTGTGTAGGCCATTGGATTTTTTTCAATGTCAAATTTCTTGGATTAGTTGCCATTGATGAAGTTTGTGGAGTTTGTTGTGAAGAAAAATGATTTTCTGTGTGCAGTATGAGAGGAAGCGAGAGCAAAAAAGATGAAAAAGAGAGTTGTGGAGGTATTTATAGAGTTGTTTTCCATCTCAGTATTAGACACTTGACAGACGCGTGGTGATGTGGATTGATTTCGTGTCTTGGGAAGTGGGATAGTTTGTAAGATGCGGAGAAATTGATGTGAGTGGAATAGTTAAAGACGATGTGCGAAAGCATGATCTCCTAGAAACTTGGAGCAATGATGGGATTATGAAAATATTTTCTGAGAATGACAACGCGCAATAAAGTGGTAATGATGACGATGACGTCAACGAAGAAGTTGAAGCAGTGTCGAAAATACGTTAAAAAATGTCACCTTTCCCTATTTTGATCTAAAATCGAAACATGATATTTTGGGGGATTTCGTTATCTCAAATTTTCGACACTAACATTAATATGATAAAAGTCATGTAATAATGACTTTAGTAAAGTCAAATTGATAAATAATGATGATGAGGATTTCGACAAATGTGGCTTGTCGACAGGGAATATTACTAAGGTTGAAATTGCAGTCGGACTAAAGAAGTTTGGGACTTAGCAAAACTCAGAGTTTCAAGACATCCTCTGCGCAATCGAATGATGTATAGGTAGATAAGATCAAACAGTTACTGAAGACACGTGAAAGCCAGTCGAAGTTGAAGGCGAAATTAAAAATGTGACATGTTATGTGTAGTCGACCATTGTAAAGGGTTACCTTAGAATTAGTATATAAGTAGGGTTAACTTTGAATTTTAGGAGTCCGTAAATTGTACACAATTCTACATAACTCAAAGTATATGTGTAATTGAGAAAAAAGTTTCATACATTTCTTTTTAAAAATTAAAACTTTTTTGTATTCAAATCTTTTCTGCATTTTGTCTTTATTTTCATATGTATTTTTACATTTTAGTCATCACCTTTATTAATTTTGTTTATAACTTTATACATTCAATAAACTCTAAGTAAAATAGATATTTTATGAGAGATTTTTCAAATCATAAATCAAGAGGCTATTCAAACATTTTTTATATAGAGTTAACCCTATAAATATGTAGGGTCTCTTTTCTCAGGCTACAAATTTTCAACCATAGCCAAGTTAAGCATCAAATTAAGCTCGTCTCTGACTACGTCATCTACCTATAGAAACATTCCTACAAGTTACTTAAAGCTACTAAGCTATCTGAGTCTCATCAATCACCATGGCACCACCCAGTATAACCAAAACTGCAACCCCGCAAGACGTAATAAGCACTGTCGATATTGGTAACTCACCCTTGTTTTCCATATCCTTAGACCAATCACGTAACTTCCTTGTAAATGGCCATCCTTTCCTCACCCAAGTCCCACCTAACATAATAACAACAACAACATCCACCCCTTCCCCTTTTCTCGACTTCAAATCCAACAAAGATACCATTGCCAACAACAACAACACCTTGCAACAACAAGGTTGTTTCGTTGGGTTCAACACCACGGAAGCCAAAAGCCACCACGTGGTTCCACTCGGCAAACTAAAAGGAATCAAATTCACGAGCATATTCCGGTTCAAAGTTTGGTGGACAACTCACTGGGTCGGAACAAACGGACACGAACTACAACACGAAACACAAATCTTAATCCTCGACAAAAACATCTCCCTCGGACGACCCTACGTTCTCCTCCTCCCAATCCTCGAAAACTCCTTCCGAACCTCACTCCAACCCGGCCTCAACGATTACGTCGACATGTCCGTCGAGAGCGGTTCCACACATGTCACCGGGTC
Source organism: Lathyrus oleraceus (assembly GCF_024323335.1). Lineage (NCBI taxonomy): Eukaryota > Viridiplantae > Streptophyta > Magnoliopsida > Fabales > Fabaceae > Lathyrus > Lathyrus oleraceus. The sequence goes on from NC_066583.1 coordinate 258,718,556, forward strand.
AACCTTCAAAGCCTGTCTTTACCTCCATCTCAGCAACGACCCATACCGTTTAGTGAAAGAAGCAGTGAAAGTAATCCAAACCCAGTTAGGGACATTCAAGACTCTCGAAGAAAAAACACCACCTAGTATCATCGAGAAATTCGGTTGGTGCACGTGGGATGCGTTTTATTTGAAGGTTCATCCAAAAGGTGTAAGGGAAGGTGTGAAAGCTCTCACAGACGGTGGTTGTCCTCCGGGTTTCGTCATAATCGACGACGGTTGGCAATCCATTTCTCATGATGATGATGATCCTGTTACAGAGCGAGATGGAATGAACCGAACCTCAGCTGGGGAACAAATGCCATGCAGGCTTATAAAATATGAAGAGAATTATAAATTTAGAGAATACGAAAATGGTGATAATGGAGGGAAGAAAGGTTTGGGTGGTTTTGTGAGGGATTTGAAGGAAGAGTTTAGGAGTGTTGAGAGTGTTTATGTCTGGCATGCGCTTTGTGGGTATTGGGGTGGGGTTAGACCTAAAGTGTGTGGAATGCCGGAAGCTAAGGTTGTTGTTCCGAAGCTGTCTCCGGGGATGAAGATGACGATGGAGGATTTAGCGGTGGATAAGATTGTTGAGAATGGTGTGGGGCTAGTGCCTCCAAATTTGGCACAGGAGATGTTTGATGGGATTCACTCTCATTTGGAATCGGCGGGAATTGACGGTGTTAAAGTTGACGTTATCCATGTAAGTCTTATAAAATTCTACTCCTATAATTTATGTCGGTGCACGTATGATTTATGTCGGTGTGTCATGATATGAGTTGCATGAGAATTACAAATGAGCACGTACGTTTTGTTGTTGTTGCTGTGGTCCTAAATTATGATTTTACTCGGTGGTGAAAAGGTTTACTACACTTTGCAATTTTTGTGTGAAAAATATTCTGACTCGATTATTGTAATTTAGCTACATTTGTTTTGTTCTAGTTTGCAATAATAGTTTTACACGACAAGGCAACTATGAATACGTAGCGGTGGTTCATTTCATTTAAATTTGTCTACTGGTCTGTGACATCATCACGATGGACGTGAAGTCTCAAAACAGTGTACACCTACATACATGACAGCTATGGTTTAAATTGTAACTGCAGGGTTTATATTTGAAAATCACTTGTCTCGGGTAGAAATGGATGTCGTCTTGTACAACAAACAATAGCATGATTTTTACAGAAAAATAAATAAATTAGATAAGTTTAAGTAATGCTTATGAATATGTATTAAATTGTTTTTATAAATCTCTCAAATATTACATCAAATGTTTATATTAATTAAAAAAATCAAATAACGAAACAAGTGTGATATCTAATGTTTAAATGATTTCAAAATTTAACACAATATTTGGTTTATTTCCATTTTGTAGTTGCTTGAGTTACTATCAGAGGAATATGGTGGACGAGTTGAGCTAGCAAAAGCTTATTACAAAGCACTAACCTCATCAGTGAACAAACATTTCAAAGGCAATGGTGTAATTGCAAGCATGGAGCATTGCAATGACTTCTTTCTCCTCGGCACGGAAGCCATATCCCTCGGCCGCGTCGGAGATGATTTTTGGTGCTGTGACCCCTCTGGTGATCCAAATGGTACATATTGGCTCCAAGGTTGTCACATGGTACATTGTGCCTACAACAGTTTATGGATGGGAAATTTCATTCATCCAGATTGGGACATGTTTCAGTCCACTCATCCTTGTGCCGAATTTCACGCCGCCTCAAGAGCCATCTCTGGTGGACCAGTTTATGTTAGTGATTGCGTTGGTAATCACAATTTCAAGTTGCTCAAATCTTTTGTTTTGCCCGACGGTTCTATCTTGCGTTGTCAACATTACGCACTCCCTACACGAGACTGCTTATTTGAAGACCCTTTGCATAATGGCAAAACAATGCTCAAAATTTGGAATCTCAACAAAGTAAGTTTCATCTTATCAAATTTTGTACATGACAAGCGCGTTATATGCATGTGTCTGTTTGCACGCTAGTATTATATATGATATTGATTTTTTTAGTAGTTAATTTAGAATGATTTTACAGTATGCTGGTGTTTTGGGTCTATTCAACTGCCAAGGTGGTGGGTGGTGTCCTGAGACACGGCGAAACAAGAGCGCTTCTGAATTTTCACGCGCAGTGACATGTTATGCAAGTCCTGAAGATATTGAATGGTGCAATGGAAAAACCCCAATGGACATCAAAGGTGTGGATGTTTTCGCTGTGTATTTTTTCAAGGAGAAGAAACTGAGTCTCATGAAGTGTTCCGATAGATTGGAAGTTTCGCTCAAGCCGTTTAGTTTTGAGCTAATGACGGTGTCTCCGCTGAAAGTGTTTTCGAAAAGGTTGATACAGTTTGCTCCGATTGGGTTAGTGAACATGCTGAACTCCGGCGGTGCCGTTCAGTCTCTGGAGTTTGATGATAGTGCAAGCTTGGTCAAGATTGGGGTGAGAGGTTGTGGGGAGTTGAGTGTTTTTATGTCTGAGAAACCAGTTTGCTGTAAAATTGATGGGGTTAGTGTGGAATTTGATTATGAGGACAAAATGGTGAGAGTTCAAATTCTGTGGCCAGGTTCTTCAACATTGTCTTTGGTCGAGTTTTTATTTTGATCCCTCATGAGAATAACTTGGGATTCTATATATGTGTCTGTTTTAAAGTACTTTGTATAAGTGTGATGTGTATATATTTTCACTTTTAAATGTGTGTTTGTTTTAATAGGATTATGTCAGTTAGGTGGTTAATTAGTTATTTGTTTTTGAAGTAACTAAGTTACTTGTGATGTAAGCCTAACTTATAGAAATTGATGGGGTTAGTGTGGAATTTGATTCCTTGCAATGGATGTGAATTAAAATTTTGCACCACCTTTCATTTCAAAGTTCGATGGTTTCTATGATGACTATTGGAGATGGTGTCACGGTGGCCTTTCAGACACTGGCGGAACTGAGGGGGATGTGGGAAGGCCACGGTCACTCCTCAACTTTTTACTTTTTTTTAATTCATATATATTAAATTACTAAAACATCCTTATTTTAAATTAAAATTAATTTTTATTTTTTATTTTTCATTCAAAGTTAGTTAAAATATAGATAATGTAAAAAACTCCTACATTTTCTTTCTTTCTTATATGAGTTTGCTATCGGCACCGGAATTGGAACAGATTAAAGTGATCGGCATCTAACAGGTAAAAAACTTTATTCATTCTTCTTTTATAAAAAGTAATAAATTAAAGTGATTGCTTGATTTGTGTTTTTGAGATTTTTAGGGTTCTTCTTTCTTGATGTGTTAAAATAATCTATATGAGGTTTATTAAGTCAATTCATAACACTGTAATTTACAAATATAATTATACACTGTAATAAGGTTTATTTAACCATTGTTGCTGCTAATTTCTAATAGTGAAGTTACCGGTATTTGAAAACGGATTAAAGTTGATTAATTAAGTTTATTAATTTTTTTCTCTTTTAATTTTTATGTTCTCTAAATTGATTTTTGGATCTGATATGATATTATAGGAAGAGTAAAGATGAATAATAGAAAAATTGATTCTTTTTTCAAAAGGAAAACATGTGAAATTGAAAGAGAAGAGAGAGATGAAGAAATTATAATCCCGACATCCGAATCTGAAACAGTTCTTGAGAATCCAACAATTGAAGAACATCATGGTTTTGAAAATTCTTTGGAACGCGATCCTGGAAAGCGTTCTCCGATTTGGCAATATCCACCAAATCAAGTGGATGCAATACGAAGAGCTTATCTAAAATGGGGTCCATATCAAATTCATTTAGAAAACTATCCTTTGTCCGATAACGAGGATCATCCGAGAAGGTTTCAACATACTTGGTTTAGTATATTTCCATCATGGTTAGAATATTCACCATCTGAAGATGCCGCATATTGCTTACCATGTTACCTTTTTTAGCAAAAAACTAAGTGGACGTCCCGGATCACTTGTCTTTATTTCTATGGGTTTTAGAAATTGGAAGAAAGTTAGGAATGAAAAATATTGTTCCTTTCTTAAACACATAGGGAAGGATCCTTGCTCACCATACAACAATGCAATGAAAGCTTGTCAAGACTTGTTGAATCAAGATGGGCATATTAGAAATGTTATTCAAGTGCAAAGTTCAAGTCAAAGATGAATAATCGGTTACGACTCAAGACTTCAATTGACAATGTTCATTGGTTAACACTACAAGCTTGTGCTTTTAGGGGTCACGACGAAAGTAGCAAATCAAGAAATCAAGGTAACTTTCTTGAGTTATTGAAACTTTTAGCATCCTACAATGATGAAGTTGTAAAAATTATGTTGGAAAATACTCCACAAAATTGCAAGTATACTTCACATCAAATTCAAAAAGAACTCTTGCAAATTCTTTCTAGTAGGGTGAAAAAGAGTATTCGTGAGGAAATTGGTGATTCTAAATTTTGTATCGTTGTTGATGAAGCTCGTGATGAGTCAAAAAAGGAACAAATGGCTCTTGTATTAAGAGTTGTTGATAAAGTTGGTTTAATACAAGAGAGATTTTTTGATGTGGCACATGTTAAAGACACCACATCTTTAACTCTTAAGGAAGCAATATGTGATATACTTTCTCGACATAACCTTGATATTTCTAACATTCGTGGCCAAGGGTATGATGGTGCTAGCAATATGAGAGGAGAATGGAATGGTTTACAAGCCCTCTTTATGAAGGTTTGTCCTTATGCATACTATGTTCATTGTTTTTCTCATCGATTGCAACTTGCATTAGTTACATCATCAAGAGAAGTCAAATCTGTTCATAATTTTTTTGAGAAGCTGATCTTTATTGTGAATGTTGTTTGTTCTTCTACAAAGCGTCATGATGAGTTACAAGCTGCCCAATTAGAAGAAATTGCTTATTTGTTAGAGATTGATGAGATTGTAATTGGTAAAGGTGCAAATCAGGTTGGTACATTGAAACGAGCTGGAGATACTCATTGGGGATCATATTACGATTCAATTTCTAGCTTGATAAACATGTATGAAGCAACTTGTTTAGTTTTAAAAAAAAATTGCAAAAGATAGAGGGAGTTATGCTACACGTGGGGATGCAGATAGTTGTTACAATTACTTGAAGGCATTTGATTTTATATTTATTTTGCACTTGATGAAAGAAATCATGGGAATAAGAGATATGCTTTGTCAAGCCTTACAAAAAAAAATCAAGATGTAGTTAATGCTATGAACTTGGTTCGTTCAACAAAACATCTTATTCAAGGTTTGAGAGAAAATGGTTGGGATATATTGTTTACTAAAGTGGTATCTTTTTGTGAAAAACATGGTATTGAGATTCCTGATCTTAATGATGTTCATTCAACAACAAGATTTGGACGCTCCCGTCTTGAAGAGAATCAAGTCACAATTCAACACCACTTTAAAGTTGAAATCTTTTTCACTACCATTGACAAACAATTACAAGAGTTGAATAGCAGATTCAATGAGCAGGCAATGGATTTGTTAACTCTTTCTTGTTCTTTATCTCCTAAGGATGGATATAAAGCTTTTAGCATTGATACTATTTGTTCTTTAGTTGAAAATATTATCCTATGGATTTTAGTGATCAAGAGAAGAATAATTTGCAATTTCAACTCCAACATTTTCTATCTGTTGCTCGTCAAGCATCAAACTTGAATAATTTATCAACTATTCAAGAACTATGTTCATGTTTGGTTGCATCTGGACATGCTGAAACTTACTTCTTGATTGATAGACTACTTCGTCTTATCATGACTCTTCCCGTTTCTACGACCACAACTGAGAGGTTTTTTTCAGCAATGAAAATTATTAAGACTAAGTTGAGAAACAAGATGGATGATGGGTTTCTTGGAGATAGCATGACAGTATATATTGAAAGGGAGATTAGTGCAAGCATTAGTTCGGAGTCAATTATTGACGATTTCAAGTCACTCGGAACGCGTAAAGCATTACTTTAAGGTAGTTTTAAGTCATGTAATTTAAATTTTTAGTAATTAACTTTGTATTTATCTTAACTTTAATGTTTTATTTAAAATACTATTTACATTTTATTTATAATCTTTATTTTACGTTAGTGGCCATCCCAAATATTTTTATCTGGCTCCGCCACTACTTGCAGATGATACACAGAAGCAAGTGAATAACTATTTTTTATCTAGGTGATTAACAAGTATAATAGGTTTTCATGACGACAAAAGCAATAAAAAAAAGCTATCATAAGCATCATTAATAAAAGAGAAAGGATTGAAATAAATCAAAAAGCGAAAAGATTGTGATATTTGACGCAAGAGAATTAATATTAAGAACAACATAAAATAAATTAAAGTTTATGCAAGTTCACATGTGATCCAGTGACGTTGTGAGTAGATCTCAAGGTATTGAAGTAATGCACACATACACACACTTTAATCTTTTTCTAAAACTTCATCTATTTTAAAAATATTTTTGACCCAAAACTAATCGATTAAGAAGTGTACCTGATCAATAAGGAAGCAAAAATTCTCTATCTAATCTATTACAATATTTTTCTAACTGATTATAGGGCGAACTTGTCCTATAATCGATAAAGAAACCTATTAGTAGATTAGGCTCCAGATCTAGCATTTTCTTTCCTAAAATACTAGGTTATGATCGATTACTGTCGCAGGCTAATCGATTAGATAGTGGTTATGGCCCAAAATTTCTTCCTTTTTGGCCAAATTTTTTAGTATATAAGGACCATCTTTGTTCACTTTAAAATACACAAGAGTTTAGAAATATTACTATTCTCTCTTACTCGCTCTCTTATTAAGATACTTCTTATACACTTGAAATTATTTTAGTGTTGAGAGAGAAAAATATTTAGTAAGAGTTGTGCTTATTTAAGGTTCAAGAAACACAATAAATTGGGGTTTGTAGGTTAAAACTTTTTTACTATCCAATTACACAAACAACAAATATTTAACAATGATAAAAGACACAATTATTTTTATCCTGGTACGCTGTTAACTAAGCTACGTCCAGTCCACCCGCCTGAGTGATTTCTCTTTCTCAATAAGGACGTAATCCATTAATCAAAGACTTGATTACAAACTCAATGACAACATGTCAACGAATTCTTGAGAATCCTGACTATAGCCTAGTCTCTAAATGTATTTAGCCAAAGGTTAATAAAACAAGACTGTGTTTACAAGTTACTTCTAAAAATAAGCAGATACACAAGTTAAAATCAAATATTGCACTTAAGAAATATATTCAAGAAAGTGTTATAAATGTATGAACGTGAGAAACACTTCTTTTATTTTTCTCTTCACGTATGTTCATTGCGTGTATTCGTTGTTGTGCAAATCAGTTGTTTTTCAAACTTCCAAGACCTCTTTATATAGGTTAAGAATATATCTTTTGGAGGGTGAAGTTGGAATATCCACAATATCAGAGTTGTATGAAAGTCACTTGTTTCTACAACAGTAGAGTGGCACTTGCAGTATAAAGTGGGTGAGGATGAGACCCGAGGAACGACGTTGGTACAGTAGTACAGTCTTTTTTCCTGATCTTCAGGAAAGTGGAAATGAATTTGCTTTTGTACTAATTATACTTCTGCCACGTGTTCTTCTTTCAGTCGTTAAATTTTAGTCAGTAACTTCTAGTCAGAGGCTTCATATTTAAGTTGATGAAGCTTGAATATAGTTCAGAGATTGTCTTCATAATCTGGTGAGAATGAGACTTTCAGAGTATATAGAGTTTAGAGTCTTGAGACTTTAGATTCTATAGAGTTCAGAATCCTGAGACTTCAGAGACTTGAAACATCAGATTTATTCTGGATAGATTCTTACAAAAGCGTTGACAAGGTAATCCATATGCTTGGCGTTCATTTAAACATGTCTTTATTTCTTCCTTTGGTTCAGAATGCGTCTATAGTTCAGAGTCTTGTCGTCCAAGGTTGACTTCTTCAGAGTCTGAATTTTTTCTCTATGATCTGCACACTTAATAAAATAATTAGAATACAAAATTGTTCTATATACATATTAAACCTTGTTATCATCAAAACTCAAGGATATCTGCAGAATCAAACTTGTTCCAACAATCTCCTCATTTTTTATGATGACAATTCCATGTATTTTGATGATCAAATTTTACTTGGATAGTCAATTTTATAAAACATCAGAGTTATGTTTGTAAGTTCCCCCTGATTTTTATACTTATCAAAATTATTCTCATCTTCTTTAGAGTAAGGTTTGTAAGCTCCCCCTGAGATTGAGACTAGAATTTCTTTTATATTTCAAAAAAATAGTCAGCATGATAAAAACATTCACCTAGTTAACACGAGAGTTTCAGAGCTTTGTTTTTATATTTCTAAGTTCTGTGCAGTCCCAGAAGTTATTCCAACTTCAAGCGGAAGAACTAAGTTCTGTTCAGAAAGAGGGATCCTATAAGTTGCTCCAACTAACATGGATTCTTCCTGAGATATAACAGGTTCTGGTGCTAGGAGCGCCAAAATCTTAGAGCTAGCTAGGGACTTATTAGCATACTTATTTAACTCCAGAATATGATTCATCCCTTCAGAGAATCTGGCTGAAAAGTTCTCCAGAACAATCCCATAAGAAAGATCTTTGAGGAATTTGAAGCCGTAGTTTGACCAGTCCCTGTATTGATCCCGTAATGCCTTACTTTCAGCAGAGTTGACACCATTTGTGATAGCCTTCCTCATAAATCTTAGACTTACAACAATTTTAGATTTTATATCAGTTAATACTTCATCAAATGAAGGTGTTTGTGGGGTATTTACATAGATATTGGTGGGGGTTCTAACCTCTATACTCGTCTCATAGTCAAATTCAAAATCTGAGGTGGATGAGGAAATTTGAACTACAAATGGTTCCTTAGAGAGAAGTTCTCTTTCAACAGAGGAATCATCTGAAGAAACATGGGTTCCTTGTAGAATGCCACCAAAGAATTGGTCAAAAACAAGTGAATTCATCTGATTAAAAGACGGAGGTGAGATGTTCATGGGTGAGGTTTCAAGAGTGTTTGGATGATCAAATAGAGTGTGTTCAAGTGAAGGCGGAGTTGGAGATGAAGGTTGTGGTTGACTTGGTCCATTTATGGTTTTTGGTTCTTTGGTGGTTTTAGGTTCATTTGTTGTTGTAGGTTCGTGTGTTGTTTCAGGTTCATTTGTTGGTTTGGTAATGGTACCGAAAGGTTGGTTTTGAATGAGTGTGTTTAGGAAAATAATTGATAAAGAGTTGACATAAACATAATAAAAAATAGTAGAAGTCTCAACATTAGAGGACTTACTTAGGAACTTCATTAGATTCCTTCTCATCTTCCTTATTCAGTTGTCCAGATTCTTCAACATGAAATTCAAACCTCAACTCTTATGGAGGTCTTAGACTTTTTTTCCTACTTATTGGGATATGGAGGAGGAGGATTAGAGGGTACTTCACTAGATTTCTTTGACCTTATCTTCCTTTTAAGGAGTCCGTCTAGAGGGGCTTCAGGAAGGTTGTGGATGTCCACCCTTGGTTCAATTCCTGCCTCCAAGCAACTTCTCATGTATTCCCTCAGAACTTATGGGGGGTCCAAGTTAGTGAAGTATGGGAAATCATCAATATCCACCCTTATGGTAGAAATAGATTCCTTGTCCAACACTACATGGTCCATAAATTCTGAAATCATGAGCATGTTCTTCATATTATTTCCGTTGAAAGACTTGCCCACATCCATGTAGAGATCTTCATGATAATTCATTCTCTCCAACTCTTCAATGAGCTTACTCTTAACCGAAATGTCATAGACCAACCTACCCAAGGGATTCCACTTCCCGGGTTTATGAAATGTGTTTCTTGTTTCCTTGACCATCTCCCTCAGCCTTGGTTGGAGATTCTTGGCGCCTGAACTCGTTCCTTCTTGGAAGATGGTAGCAACCACTTCATTCATTTTTACCCATTTTGAGACCATTTGGAAACATCTCTTCCCAGATCCATCATGGTTCAACAGCTTTGTAATGGATTTTTCTGAAATTTGAAATTTCTTACCTAAAACGTAAGAGGAGATCTTAACGTTTGTAGCCTTTGCATGTATTTAGAAATCCTTTATCAATGTAGGATACACTAGACCTTTCAAACTGTTCAAGAAAACTTCCCATCCTTGAGCAGCGACATCACCATAAGGATCAAACCCCTTTTGCTTCAAGTTTTCAAAATCCACAATGGATTCATAGAGTACTTTCAACTCAGTCACAAAAGTAGATAAAAAGATCTTAGGAATGTCTTCAACCACGGTGGCGTCCTATTAAGGTTGATCTTGTTGTTGAAGTTGCACTTGTTGTTGATCATCCATTGTTAGGGTTTTAGGTTGTAGAGAGAGTTTTGAAGATGAAAGATTTCAAGTGTGGGTTATGAAGAATAGTAGCGTTGTATGTGATAAGTAAGTGAATCGTGGGTTTAAATAGAAAAAGTAATAATTATTAAATTTTGAAAACACACGTAAATTGACAATGGAGGCGAATGAAATGATTTTCTCTTTACCCAAGAAATATAGTATCCTAAGGGATCACTTCAAACGTTTAGATGACTTAAAGTTAGGACATATGTCTTACTTTAGAGTCACACAAACCAACGCTTGATTTCCAACATTAATTTCGAAACCCGGAGTCCAGAAGATAGAAAGTTCTAGAGGGATTCTGACTTTAGACCTTCTGACCTAGAGAGCCTTCTAACTTCAGAGGGTTAACTAGTTCAGAGTCAAGTTATCTCAGAGTCTTATTTTGACTCTCCAAAGTCTACACATATTTAGATTTTTGTTTTATTCTAGATAAAGTTTCATTTTCAAAATTTTCAGAATAAAAACAGCTCTATCTCTAACAAGGAGTTTTGTAAAGATATCATCCCGTTGATGGTTTGTATCTATAAATTTAAAATTAATAACACCATTATGAACATAATCTCTTATAAAATGGTGTTTAATCTCAATGTGTTCCGCTCTAGAGTGAAAAGTACGATTCTTAGATAAGAAAATTGGATAAGTATTATAAAAAAGAATAGGAATGTTACTCTCATATAGTTGATATTCTTCTAGATAACTTTTCATCCAGAGTATCTGCGTACTACATCCAGATGTTGCAATATATACAGTTTATACTATTGACAATCCATCACACCCGTATCAATAATAGTAATCAAGGAATGCTGTTAATAAAGCACATACCTTAAATCAAGTTATCAGATGTAATAGTCTCTGCTCTAGACAACGCAAAAAATTTCCCTCTAGACAGCCTTCTTAGGTTTCTCACACTGAGTACTAATATGAACCTACTCTCCATAATTAAATCAAGTCAAATTATTACTCCTATAATCAGGAACTCGATGACCTGACTTCCCACACTTTAAGAAATTCCCAGTTGTACTCTTGCACTTAGAAACACTATGTCCAAACTCACTGAATTTGAAACATCTCACAGAAGTAGAAGTCCTTCCCCCACTTCGCTCTTTCCCACCTGTAGCCTTCTGATCATCCTTCTGCTTTCCCTTATCAGCTGGAGCAATATACAATTTCTCATGACTCTGATCCTTCCCTTTCTTCCCACAAAGACTCTTATATTGAGCATATCAGACTCTGGTATCCTCATCATATATTCTGCACTTATTTACCAACACAAAAAATCGGATCTCCTGATATCCAATATCTTTCTTAATCTCGGGTCTCAATCCATTCTCAAACTTGATACAATTCGACCCCTCGGCGGCCGAACTATTATAGTGTGGACAAAACTTCACCGGCTCTTCAAACTTAGCAACATACTCAACAATTGCCGAATTTCCTTGTTTCAGCTCAAGGAACTCGATTTCCTTCTTACTGCGCACTTCCTCATGAATGTAATTCTCTATAAAATGCACTCTGAATACAACCCAAGTAATCCCAATACCTACAGCCTCTAGTCTCTGACGTGCATTATCCCACCAGTCTCTGGCCTCCTATGACAACATATGAGTACCAAATAACACTTTCTATTCCTTAGTACAAGTCATCACTTGGAAAATCTTATCAACTTATCTGATCCATTCCTGAGTACCCTCTAGATCATATATTCCCTTGAAGGTTAGAAGGTTGTTTCTCTAAAACTTCTCCAGTTCATGGAACTCATCACCAGCCTGATTCTACTGACCCTGCAGCGCTTGGGCCATCGTCTCCAAAGCATCAACAATTGCACGATTGCTTATTCCAACCATTACTCATCACACTAGCAAACAACTATTATAAGAAACATGCATCAACAATGTTCATACACATGTCACATACTAGGGAATAAACACCATTACAAAAACCTGGCCAGATGGACCAACCTGCTCTGATACTACGATGTAACACCCTAATTAAATAAAACATGTATAACACATATATCCTCCAAGTAGGATGCTACTCAAATAGAAATCAAACCATATTTGAACCACATATTAAAATTTAGATCATTTGATAAGCAGCGGAAATCATAAGATACTTGGCATTAAAAGCTTCAACAACATTACTAGTTTGAAAAGTGGTTCAATATCCAAATAAATGAAGAAAAAAAATGCAACATAAGAAAACAAATAAAAAAATAGTTCGTTCCCCTCGTGTTGCATATCAGAGCACTCTAACTATAAGACTCGATCGGCAAGCAACTAAAGAGGTACAACTCCATCCTCAACATTAAGCTCCTACTCAGGTAACTAATTGTCTGTACTCTAGGGGAGCATATACACAACAACAAAAAAGGGTGAGAATACGTTCAAATAATAGCTGGTGCATAAAATAATCAGAGTAGATTCACACATCGCAAATTATGCACATATCAAACATGCATCATAGTATCGTGTATTTATATTTCACCCACACCATGATTAATCATCAATCACACAAATCATACAAGAGTATTCATCAATACACAAACATCTTATTTGCATAATCATTGCATAATTCAATGAAACATCGACTCAACTCATTCTCGTCATAGTCCCCACTCTGAACCAGACTCACAACTCAACTCATATGCATGCGGTACCGACTCAACATTTGGTTCTTCATACGAACCTAGTTCCGACATCTGAACCCCGAGCCCACACTATGAGCTCAAAGCCCCCACTATGAGTTTGGGACATGTCACTAGTCCCCACTCTGAACTCGTGACTCGCCTCTTTCACAACAACGACAATATATGATGCATGGCATAAAACAATATAATGACAACAACATAATCAATGAATACATGCCCATTATGACTGTAGGAAATCATACAAAAACAAAAACATAGCAATGAATGCAACCCACTTTGACCGTAATCAATTATGCATTCGACACATCACGAGTAGTTCTCACTCTGAACCGTTCATCTAATCAATTAATAGCAAACATGTACAATAATTCATGCAATTATACATATAATCCACAATATATATTCACATTCAAACATCATTCAAAAATTTGAATTCATCTCACAATGTACTACCATAATTTAGCTATGTGTATTAACTTTCCAACGCTTCGAATTGCGCCTCAATCTGAGTCACGAAACTCAAATTACGACAATTTGAGTCGCGAACAACAACTATGTGTTGTTATCCTTGCCAAGCGAGCACAACAGCTCGCTGGGCGAGGTCGTCCAAACATGCATCACCAGAAACATGATTTTTGCCCCTGTAACAACTCTATAACTCTAAATTCCATCAGAAAACACCCTAACACTCCAGAATTGATACATACATACACATACACACACACACACACACAAACACACACACACACATATATATATATTTGTAGAGAAATAGAAAAATAGGGTTTTTAGAGCATTTGTCAATAAATGTAAAAAAGAAGAGAATAGAGAGCAATATATATATATATATTTGTAGAGAAATAGAAAAATAGGGTTTTTAGAGCATTTGTCAATAAATGTAAAAAAGAAGAGAATAGAGAGCAAGAGCACTAGAGAGTTAGGAATTGGGAAAAAAACAATGGGAGCTTCTTTGCTTGTATTTTGCTGGAATTACAAGGCAATGGGGGATTATTCATCTAGGTTTCCTTAATCATGAAATGGTGTAAAGGTTTCCCTTAACCTCCGATAGGGTTTTATTCTTTCTATATTGATGGGTTATTTGACGAATTACATGAACGTGATGTTGTTTTTATGCAAAGGATTGACTGAAATTTATGCTGTGTAAATATGGTGAGTGGTGGTTATGTTAATCTATTCATAGGCATGCAGTTTGTTATGAAATTGAGGGTTTTACAACATGAAGGTAATTATGAATTTTTGTTATTAATTGATGTAATAACATATTAAATTGATGAAAGTCAACATGATAATATATATATATATATATATATATATATATATATATATATATATATATATATGTATATATATATATATATTATCATGTTGACTTTCATCAATTTAATATGTTATTACATCAATTAATAACAAAAATTCATAATTACCTTCATGTTGTAAAACCCTCAATTTCATAACAAACTGCATGCCTATGAATAGATTAACATAACCACCACTCACCATATTTACACAGCATAAATTTCAGTCAATCCTTTGCATAAAAACAACATCACGTTCATGTAATTCGTCAAATAACCCATTAATATAGAAAGAATAAAACCCTATCGGAGGTTAAGGGAAACCTTTACACCATTTCATGATTAAGGAAACCTAGATGAATAATCCCCCATTGCCTTGTAATTCCAGCAAAATACAAGCAAACAAGCTCCCATTGTTTTTTTTCCCAATTCCTAACTCTCTAGTGCTCTTTCTCTCTATTCTCTTCTTTTTTACATTTATTGACAAATGCTCTAAAAACCCTATTTTTCTGTTTCTCTACAATTATATACTTAACAAATTAAATTTTCTTAATCCAGTTTTTGGCCAAATTAAAATATGAGTTTTGTCTACTAACCATTCAATTTCCATTATTTACAAATTCCACTACAACTCTTAATATTCTATTAATTTCTCATATTCTAATTAATTAAATCCCATTAAACTAATTAAATCAGCACAATTCACCACAAATGCTGACACCGACCAAACACGTCATAAATCACATAACATATTTACTTAAATAAATCACTCAATTAAATCAAATAAATAAAGGCCAATTAAGTCGGGATGTTACACCACACACGTCTAAATACACCAACTCAAGGTGATTATTAGTTATACAACCTGCATCCTTGTTAAATTTACCCTTATGTTGCCTTGCCTGCATCCTTGGTAAATTTACCCTTATGTTACCATTCAGTTCTTTTGCAAGTCTTTGAGATCTCATAAATTGAGATGCCCAAGACGATAATGCCATATCCAATCTTCTCGACTAACCGCTGTAGTAAGACACTCATGCTTCATAACCTCCAGCTCAACCTTGAAAGTTCTATTGGCATCCATATGATCTTTTAGGACCAACACCCAATTTGCATCCATAATGCGCAGACCCTTGTTTTCCATGTGAATCTTAAAACCCTTATCAAGAAATTGGCCAATACTAAGAAGGTCACACTTGATTCCTGAAATGTACAATACTTCTTTGATCAAGGAATGTACATCATCCCTTCTCATGATCAAAACAACACTGATCTTATCGACCGCTAGAGTGGTGTCATCTGTGAACTGCACTTTGTTCTTCATGGCACAGTTGATTTTAACAAATAAATCTTTCCTCCCTTTCATATGAGTAGAACACCAGGAGTCCAAATACCATTCATGGTTGCACTAAACTAAACCTTTCATATTCATCATGATATTTTCTTCTGCTTGTAATTATTACAGCTTTTACGTAATCAGTTACAACATGCTTCTACAACATCCCCCTTCCATGATCATGGCCAAGAGTATGTTCTCCTTATCAAACTCTTGTCTTGCAACCTCAAATTCATCTCTCGAGGTTTCTTCTTGTTCACATTGTATTCTCTTGCAAAATGTCAGAACTTTTGACAGTTAAAACAGTGCATCTTGCTTTTGTCAATCCTTTTCCTTTCGCCTCTAAAGTTGCCTTGACCGTCATTTTTGTTGCAGCTACTATGAGTCGAATTCACCCCTTTGTTGCAGCTCATATTTGACCGTCATTTCTCAAATTCACCCCTTTGATAAGTCGAATTCTTGGAACTTTGGGACTCTCTTCCCCATTCTTGACCACTTCAATAACATCTTGGTAGCTGAACAACACCTTCATTTTTTTGCATCATTTGTCGTGATTCTTCGCATCAAGGATGGATAGGTTTGCAAAGATTCTTTCATCAAAGACAAAATTTATGTTGCACACTAGGTGTTTGTGGATCAGAACCAGACTTTTGATGCCAATTGTTAGAACTTGAAACCATAAAAGTAGTAAATAATGGAGAAATTAAGTGTGGAGAGGGAAAGATAATTGTAATGTGTGTGTGTGTGAGAGAGAGTAATTGAGGGTGAGAATATGAATTTTCATTACTAACAAGATATTTATACACAAAATAGTTGGATTGAGATACAAGTTACAACATCAAATAACTGAAAAAACTGAATTCTCGGACCTGTAGCCGGTTATACAAAATTTGTAACTAGTTACCGCTGCTAAAAACTCTAAAAATAAAAATAGTGGTAACCAGTTAATGTGAATGCGTAACCAATTACACTAACGCCGTAATCATTTTTTCTTCAATTTATTTGACCTTTAGCCACACCTATAACTGATTACACATCCGAGGTAGCCAATTACAACACTTAAATTACCAAAATTCTCTAAACACATACATTCTCATAAAATAAAACATATAATTTAATGTGGAAACCAAATAATCATAAATGCATGTATATAATTAAATGATTTACAAGTTAATTTTAAGAATACATGGATTCATTCATAAAGTTTATGTTGATCCTAGAAGTTAAGAGACAAACAATAAATATATGATGATTTGTGTGGTGATTCTCCTCAAGCGATACTCCTAATGTCTTGAGAGAAGAGATAAAATGTTTGAATCCTGAGAGAAGAGATAAAATGTTTGAATACTGAATATTGATGACCATAATCTATTTATAAAGATGACCCATTAAGATTCTTATTATTCAGAAATAGGTCTTCCTGCCGTCCGTTCATATTTGGGCTTATATCTAATTAATTAATTAGTTATTTTTTAAATAAAATTTAATTAATCTTTTAATTTGATTTAATTAATTAATCGTTTAAGACACTAAAATTTAGTTTTTATGATTAATCATTAATTTCTTTTATTTATTTATTTATTAAATGATAATGACTCTTAAAAACTTATACATACAATGTTGGTTGTTTAAATTATCATAAATGATATCTTTACACTGCCTTTACACCTATACCCTATAATTTCAAATTTTTATTATTAATTTCTCTCTTCTATTATTTGAATATATATATATATATATATATATATATATATATATATATATATATATATATATATATATATATTAATAAATTTATTAAAATATTATGGTATTAAATAATTTTTTTAAAAATTTATATAAATTATTATTATTATTATTATTTATTTTTTTAAATTAAAGGAATATTAATATAAAAATGTTTGATAACCAAGTTTATCATTTTATTAATTAATATTTTATATTCTATTAACTAACTTTATTTTACTACTAAACATAATTTTTAATATCTGAAAATTTCTTAACTAATAATCAACTTTTTACTTTTTATTAATCAACTTTATTTTACTATTAAAAATTATTTTTAATATCCGGGTATTTATTAATCAACTTCATCATTTCATTAACCAATTTTTATATTTCATTATCCAACTTTAATTTTCTACAAAAGATAATATTCATATACTATACGAACATTGTTCACGGGGATACTGTTCACGCACAGACATTATTCACTTGACATTGTTCATATATTGTTCATCTATTTTTCATTGTTCACAACAGTGTATTTGTGACCGGTGCATACGATGTAATGTATGCTATTGGTGTAAACATAACATTCATCTTAAATTATAATATTGATTATTTCAAATTATTGTATTTGATATTTAATAAGATTGTGATGTATGTGTTTATTAAAGTCCGGTGCTCGATTAATCCGACAAACCTAATTTAAACTTTTGATTGTGAATTAAACTAAAATTGAAGTTTGAATATTTAACCTAAATAATGTAAATGTAAATATTAATATTGTCTATCGAGATTAAGACCGACACAACACATATCAAAGCTAGAAATATAACTTTCATCTCAATCTTTTTAAAAGTAACACTTTAGTAAAATAAATATATGTTTATTTAAAATTTTATTTTTTAAATCTTTTAAAATAATTTTCTATATTAAATTCTTGTAATTAATTTGACATTTTTTAATTAATAATAAAATCAATTATTCATCAAAGTTTTGTCATTTAAAAAAAATCATAATAGAACAAGTATTGCAAAAATTTCTAAAAGTAAAAATCACTAGATATCAATTCTACTATAATACAAGAGGAGTCAATTTTTTTTTAATCTATGATAGTGAATTTTAAATTAATCCATAAATAAACATACGTTTAAATAAATATATAAAAGTACTTAATTGCAATAAAAAATAATCTAAAGAATTGCTTTATTTTTAAGAAGAAAATCAACTAAAACCTAACCTATGAATAAAATAAAAATGAGACCTAGACAAGAGCCTATCCCTAAGGTAGAGTCTACTCCTATGTCCGGGCCTTATTTAGACAGGTCTATTAGCTTAACTAGTCAAAATTTGTAAGAGATACAGTAAGTCTTACTAACTCAAACAGTGATAATTTTATAAGTGATACCAGTAAAAATAAAATATTTCTTTATATATATATATATATATATATATATATATATATATATATATATATATATATATATATATATATATATATATATATATATATATATATAATTTGACTCCGACTTTTGTAAAAGTTAAATTAACTTAAATGATCTTTGATTTTGATTTGGAAAAAAAAGTTCACATGTGACCATGTTACTAAGATATGTTTAATCGGAACAATCCAAATTTCATTTAAAAAATAAAGTTAAAACTTATCAAAATCTATAAGAGGAGACACTCATAATCTTAAAAACTTATTTTGTAAGTATATGTTAAATCGAGTATAAAATCTAATTTTTATCATTATCAACTAATAGAGTATAAAATAATATCAATAATTAAGTTTTATTCTATTATATGGATTAAATTCCGCCATAATATTCTATCTAGAATTATGTTTTTATTCAAATAGTTAATCTCAAGATCTTTCTAAATATTTTCTCTTATAATTTTTTTTGTAATTCTTCTATTATTAGTTGTTTGACTCTTTTTCATCTGATATATTGATCTTACCACATAATTTATAACTCATCTCTCTACATATCCAAACTACCTAAGTCTATTTTCCACAACCTTTTTTATTATAGGTGTTATCCCAACACTCAATGCTTCTAACTCCAAGATTTTTTTTACACTTTAATAGGTATATTGTCCGGTCCAACCGTCTTATTGTTACTCATCCTTTCCAACATTTCTTTTCCTCTTGTTTTTGAATCTGACGGTATTAAGATTAAATTGTATATTCTTCTCTAATATTGAGTCTGCTAGAGCCCGATGAGATATTATATCCTTCATTTAATAAAATCTAGAAATACTTCTCCCACCTATCATTTATATCTTTTTCTTGAACCAAAACCTGTCTTCTTAATATTTAACAAACTTCGATTGATCAAAATCTCTTGTCTTTCTTTCTCTTCCCTTCGCAAGTCTATATATAGATTCTTCTTCTTCCTCGGTCCTTAAAGATTGATATGATTCGTCAAAAGCTTAGGTTATTGCTTCATTCACTGTCTTCTTGATCTCGTTCTTAGATTTCTTATACTTTTCATAAGTTTATGCATTTTTACACCTAGACCATTATTTAAAACAATCCTCTTTACTCCAACTTTACTTTGAACACTTTCATTTCACCTCCATGATTCTTTACCCCTAGGTTTAAAACTTCTTGATTCTCTCAATATCTCTTAAACTAATTTTCTAATATCTCTGGACATCTTATTCCATATATCATTTACACTTCCTTGTGGTTGTCCAAATCCTCACTCTTAGTGCTCAAACCTTCCTTATTTTTACCCTTAAAATGTCAAAACTTGATTCATGGAGCTCTCATGTGACTTTTTTTCTTTGACATCCTCTTGATTCTTACACCCATAATTAATACTATATATTGGGTAATTAAGTTTTCTCCTAAAATAACATTACAGTGCAAGCAAATCTTCCTATTTGACTTCCTAATAAGAAACAAATCTATATGAGAATATGACACCCCATTCTTATATGTGATAAGATGCTCATCTCTTTTCCTAAACTATGTATTAGCTATAGTAAGATCAAAAGCTGATGAAAACTCCAAGATAGATTTACCCACTATATTTATCTCACAGAGACCATATCCCTTAGAGCATGCCCCATAAACCTCTTGCTACGCTCCTTAAATGTTCATTTAGATCCCCTCGTAGAAAAAGCTTATCTCCTAGGGGTATCTCCTGATGTAAGCCTTCTAAATACTCCAAATATTTTACCTTAAGGTGTTATGCTAACCCAACATAAGGTGTGTAAGCGCTAATAACATTAAAAGTGTCTTGTTCCACTATAAATATCAAGGCTATGCTTTCACATACTCTTTTTACATCTATAATATCCTTCTTCTAATCCATATGCACAATAATCTCCACCCCATTCCTCGATCTAACTTTTCCGAAGTGTTAAAGCTTAAATCTTGAGTTGTCTAGTTCTTTCATCTTTTCACATGTCAACTTAGTTTCTTGTAGGCACATGAAATTGATATTCCTTTTAAGTATGGTGTCCACTATTTCCATAGATTTTCTAGTAAGCGTGCATATATTCCACGATCCAAAATGAATCATACTCTCATGAACTATCTTATTTACTTACACTCGTTCATGAACATTTGGAAACCTTTGCTTATTTTTCAGTGCATCTTGGAGGTGATACAACAACCTTTGCTATTTTGACACTATAATCAATCGATACACCACATTACTTATAGACAACGACCTAACATTTACATTACTTCGTAGTTGATCCATGTCATATAGTTTCAATAAAGTTTTATGTCGGTTGTCGACTACTTAACATAAATCTCTCCTTTTATCTAGGATTGAGACAAACTATGCATGGTTAAGTTAACAAGGGCGTGATTGAGCATGAAATAATATATTGAATTTTATTCTTTAACGTTATAAAAAAGTATAAACGATTTTATAAGTTTATAAAGAGAAGGATTTATGAGCACCAATCTTTGTAGCAAAACAACCAAGGCAGTCACTAGCGACATACATGAAAATACCACCATAGGATGAAGGCCCAAGGTCACCAAAAGAGGATTCATCTGTATTATATTTGATTCGAGGAGGTTTAGGAGGACACCAATTACTTCTTTGATTTGAGAAGTTTTAGGACGATGAGTTTGAAGTTTGAAAGTCTCTAGGACTGTGAAATCAAGCATGAAAAGGCCAATAGCTAACTTGGTTAAATTGCCTATTAAAGAGACTGAAGAACAAATACCTATGATTTTAGAGTTTATAAAGGTTACAATTTTTTTGAACCTCAATCCATTTCTACATTGCCATATGGTCTTGAGGACTCCATCCTTTCTTGCAAACATTAAAGGTAGAAGTAAAATAGGAGAAATCAATGGAATGGTTGATGGTTTCCTACAAAAAATTCCGCAATTTGAGAGAGTAATGACAGTAAAAAAGAAGAAGATGAAAATCGATTTCAATGGACTTTTTGAACATACTACACATTGAATAAAAATGCAATCTTCTAATGACCAAATTGACATCCGTTGGTATTTTTGCTTGGTAAGTAGACATAATATTTGTTGGATATAATTCAGTTGTATTTAAGTTAAATTAGGATTTAATTTGAATTTCATTTAATTTTCAATGTGTCTATAAGTAGAAGCTGAGTTTTCAGTTTGTTAGAGATCTTTTCATTGTAACAAAATTTTCAACTCAGTAAAAGTTAGTTACAACTTCTCTCTCTCTCTCTCTCTCTCTCTCTCTCTCTATCTCTATCTCTCTTTCTCTCTCTCTCTCTCCCATCTTCATCATCTTCATATTCTTCCTCTTGTGTACCAACAATTGATATCTAGAACTCCGGTTTGGATCCATGGGAAACACGAGTGAACATGAGGCATGTGTGGTTGATTTCATTTCTTGAATTCACGTTGAATTTATGATCGAAATCATAACAAAATTACATTTATTGATTCTCAGGGATTGGGAAACACAAGTGTTTGGTGAGATCTAAGTGAATTCTTGCACAAGATCAAAGATGAACGATAGAAACGATAGCTTGAACACGAAGGTTATAGTCTTTGATGGAAATAATTGGAATCAATGGATGATTCAAATGCATGTGTTATTTGGCACTCAAAATGTTCTTGATCTCGTCAATGACAGTTATGTAGCGCTTGGAACAAATGCAACTGGGGTACAAAGGAATACATATAAAAAGTTGAGGAAGAAAGATCAGAAAGATCTGTTCTCATCTATCAGTGTGTGGATGTGAATGAGTTTGAGAAGATTGTTGATTCAAAGACGGCGAAGGCTGTGTGGAACATACTAGTACGTCACTATGACGATGATACATTAGAGAAGAAGGTGAAACTCCAGTCTCTACGTAAGCAGTATGAGAATCTCAACGTGAAGAACAATGAGAAGGTACCCGGTTACATCTCCAAAGTGTTTCTGGTCAAAAATGAGATGAAATTGTGTCAATAGACTCTTTTTGAACAAATAATCATTGAAAAGGTACCAAGATCACTTACTTCTTAGTTTGATTACATTGTTGTAGAAATTGAAAATTCTAAGGATCTGAGCATCATGAGAGCTAAAGTGTTGCAAAGTAGTCTAGAGGCACAAGAGTTGCGTCTGACTGAGAGAACCTCTAAAAGAGAGGTAGAGCAGACTCTGAAGGAATCTTCTAGTAAGAAAAATCAGAAGCATTCTTGGTTAGATGCCAAAAAGAGACATGATGATGGTTATCGGAAGTTAGAAGTCTCAAACTCTGATGAGAAGAAACATTAGAATGGAAAAGAGAAGTTTGACAAGAAGAAGGTTCAATGTTACTGTTGCAAGAAGTTTGGTCACTTTGTTGCTGACTGTTGGTCAAACAAGGAAAGGAAATCAGAAGAAGCAAACATAGACAGAGGAAAGTCTGATGATGAACCTGTGCTATTAATGGTGTTTGAATATTATGATGGATATTTAGTAGACTGGTGGTATATGGACACTGACTGCTTAAATCACCTAACTGAAAATAAACAATGGCTGCTTAATTTTGACTCTAGAAAGAGGACAAAATTCAGAAGTGATGATGATAAGTATTTAAATGTTGAATGAATAGGAAATGTCAAGGTCAGAGTGAAGAATGGAAAAATTGTTCTAATTAAGGATGTTTGGTATGTTCCTGGCATGAAAAGAAATATGATGAGTGTAGGTCAGCTAATTGAGAAAGGTTTCTCAGTTACCATGAAGAACAATCTCTTAAAGTTGTATGATTCTGATCAGAAGCTGATTATGCAGTATGAACAGGGAAGAAACAGAACATTCAAGGTGAATGTGGAAACAACTAAAACTAAATGCCTTAGTGCAGAAGGTGCTAAAGGTAATAGTGAGTTATGACATAATAAATTAGAGCATATGAACATCATAAGCTTAGGGCATATGAGTTCTAAGAAGTCGATACATGTCATTACTAATATTGTGAAGCCTAAGAAGTCATGTGAGATATGCATGAAAGGTAAAAAACCTAGACTTCCATTTGCATCAGAAGTGCCTCCAAGAGCAAAATATGTTTTAAGAGTGGTGCGTTATGATGTATGTGAACCATTTGAAGTACCTTCACTTGGAGGAAACAAGTACTTTGTGTCATTTGTGGATTATTTCACAAGAATTACATGTGTAACACTCATCAAGTTTAAGCATGAGATGTTTGCTCAGTTTTAGAAGTTCAAGGTGAAGGATGAAAAACAGAGTGATAAGAAGTTGAAAATTCTTAAAACTGATGGTGGAGGTAAGTACAACTCTATAGATTTCATAAGGTTCTGTGAGGAGAATGGAATTGAGCATGAGGTTACTGCTCCATACACTCAACACAATAGTTTTGCTGAAAGAAGAAATAGAACTTTGCTTGATATGACAAGGAGCATGCTGAAGGAGAAGAAGCTCCCTCACACCTTATAGGGAGAAGGTGTTGTCACTATAACATATGTGCTCAACAGGTGTCCAACTAAGAAGATAAAGTATATTGTTACTTTTGAGAAGTGGAGAATGCTGAAGGAGAAGAAGCTCCCTCACACCCTTTTTGAAGACGAATTTGACTCTTATGGTGAATCTGATTCTGACCCAGATTTTGATGATGATCTAGACTTTGGTGGTAATCATGCCTCTGAAGATGGTCCAGAATCTGAAGGTAGTCAAACATCTAAAGAAGATTATGAGTAAGTTCATAGGCCATAAAGAATCATACAAATACCAAGAAGATTTGTAGAGTTTAACATGTTGTAAGATACTAAGATAAACTCTGAAGGGGAATTTATCCAGTATGCCATATTGTTAAACTTTGAACCAGTTAGTACAAAAGAAACTCTAAATAAGAAAGTGTGGCTGAAGGCCATGAAAGAAGAACTTGAGGCTATAGAAAGAAACAAGACTTAGGAGTTGACTGAGCTTCCAAAGAACAAGAAATCCATCAGCCTCTGATGGGTTTGCAAGGTGAAACTAAATCCATATGGATCAATTGGAAAATACAAAACAAGGTTAGTAGCTAGAGGATTTCTACAGAAAACTCGACTAGATTACTTTGAGGTGTATGCTCATGTAGTTAGACAAGAAACAATCAGATTGGTGATTGCTATAACTGCTAATAGGAATTGACCTCTAATTATTTAAATGTGAATTTTTCATTTATGAATGGTTATTTATGAGAGAAAGTTTATGTGTCACAACCTCCTAGATTTGTGAAAAAGAATCAGGAATGGATGGTGTACAAGTTGCATAAAGCCTTCTCTAGACTGAAATAAGCTCCTAGAGCTTGGAATTTGAAAATTGATTCCTTTTTCAAGCTTCAAGGATTCAGAAAATGTGAGATGGAGTATGGTGTTTATGTTCAGCATACATCTGATAGCAATATGATTTTGGTGTGTCTCTATGTTGATGACGTATTACTAATAGTGAGTTGTTCATATGAGATAGCTAAGTTCAAAAAGGTGCTGATGAATGAGTTTGAGATGACTGATCTAGGAAATATGACATTTTTTTAGGGATGAATATTATGTACTATGGTAAAGGTATCATCTTGCATCAACTGAAGTATAAACTTGAGCTTCTGAATAGATTTGAGTTGATGAATTGCAAGTCTGCAATCACACCTCTTGAAATAAATCACAAGTTGGATTCTGATGCTGAGGGTGATGATGTAGATGCTACAATTTTTAAATAGTTGGTAGACTCATTGAGATATCTCTGCAATACCAGATCTGACATTTTCTATGCAGTTGGATTGGTGAGTAGGTTTATATACAAACCAAAGTGATCACATCACTAAGTTGCTATCAAGATACTGAGATATATTAAGGGGACTCTGAAGTATGGAGTTTTGTTCTCTTCTGGTGTTGAATCCAATTCAGAGCTGATGTGCTATTCAGACTCTGATTGGTGTGGAGATAAAGTTGACAAAAGAAGTACTTATGGATATTTCATTAAATATCTGAGAAATTCCATTTTTTGGTGCTCCAAGAAGCAACCAGTGGTTGCATTGTTAACGTGTGAAGCTAAGTATATTGCATGTGCTTTGACCACTTGTCAAGTTGTATGGATTCTGAACTTACTTCAGGATCTGAAGATCAAGGTGAACAATCCTATGAAGTTGATGATTGACAACAAATCAACTATAAGCCTTGTCAAGAATCTAGTGCTGCATGAAAGTAGCAAGCACATTGACACAAAATTTCATTTTATGTGAAACCAGGTTCAGAATGAGATGCTTGAAGTTGTGTATTGTAGCACTTAAAAACAGCTAACAAATGTTCTGACTAAGACTATTAAGACTGAACACTTTATCCAGTTAAAGAATGTAATTGGTGTTGTTGATTTTGATTAGTTGAATATGAATTAAGGGATGATGTTAGATATAATCCAGTTGCATTTAAGTTGAATTAGGGTTTAATTTGAATTTCATTTAATTTTGAATGTGTGTATAAGTAAAAGATGAATTTTTAATTTGTTAGAGATCTTTTCATTGTAACAGAATCTTCAATTCAATAAAAAATAATTACAACCTCTCTATCTATCTATATCTCTCTTTATATTTATGGTTCTCTTTATCCATCCATCCATCTATCTTTATCTTCTTATACAAAATCATTTTAAAGGAAGTAACGCCGACATGACATTCTGACTTGTGTCACGTGGACGTCACATCATTTAAAAAAAATGTGTAAAATGTAAAGTCAATTATATATATATTTTTTTCAAGAACACTAGTTTACCTAATTAAAAAATTTATAATAAGTAAAGATTAAAGTTAAAAACACCTTTAAATATAGGAAAGTAAGAATTTAAAATCCTAAAATATAAAAATTAAACAATTTTGTAATCCCAAGATGCTTCTATAGCCTCCCAAATGGTCCACCCCAAACACAACTTTATAAATTAGCATAATGCAATGAAAGAAAGCAATATAGTAGAGGCCAAAAGCATTCACGAACGAGACTCTCCCTCTCTTTTTTCTTTCTTTCTTTCTCAATAATTCATCTTTCCTTTTGCTCTGTTTTTCATTTGACAGGACATGGCCAAGATTCCTAGCACAGCAGTATTCTCTACGAAACACTTTTTAGCATTATCACTCGCTTTGAATGTGAGCTTCATACTGCGAATGCTCTATGAAGGTGAACAAGGACACAACATGTCTTGTATAAAAAATGAAACAGATTTTGACACAAAAACACATAGTAATATCATCAAATCACGTGTTGTTATGTCCTCATCCACTTCATCTTTGGCAAATTCTACATGCACAGACGGTAAAGCACGCAGCAACAGAATAATCAACCTGGATCAGTAAGTTTAACATAACATTCATTATTTTCTTCTCTTAATGTTTTAATTATGATTACTATATTAATGTTATGTTCTTAGACCTTACTGCTTGAGAAACTAAAAGCAATATTCATAGTTTTTTTTGTTGTTATGATCCATAAAGTATTGATAATTATGATTGAGCCAAAGGGAATATTACTGGTAGTGTCTCTGTTTGGGTAGCTAGGACAGGACAGGAGTTTCAGGCTTCTCTGCTCTAGTTTCAAGAATAGACAGGGATAAGTCATTGTCTTTAACGTGCATTTCTCGTCACAACACAAATAGTATCAAAATTTTGTTTCATTATTATTTCTTCTGCATGCTCAATTTAAAAATCTTATTTTTAAATTACTGTCAACTTTTATGTTTTTCAACTCTTCAAATCACTTTTTACTTTTTTTTCATACTGTTACTTTTTTTTTAATTTAGAAACTTGCATATTTGTTTAAATAATATTTAAAATGATACGTATAAAATTTTAATCAATTATTATAATTACTTAATTTCTATGTTTTTAAAAACAATATTCATAATAATTTCAAAATAAATATTTTTAAGTGAATTCAAAAATTATCAAATAGATAATTATTGTTGTTTAAATTATTTTTATTTTTTCAGAAAAATAAATAAATAAATATATATATATATATATATATATATATATATATATATATATATATATATATATATATATATATATATATATATATTCTTAATTTTAAAAAATAATTATATTTATATTTAGTTCTCTGGTAAAGAAACTTAATTTTATAGAATTGATTAGAGTTAAAAGTGAATTAAAAAAAAATATAAATGAAACCCAAAAACTCCATACGATTTACCTATTAAAAGCTTTTTAAAATAATGATAATATTATACATTAAATTATCCAACCTAAATCAAGCTAATAAAAAGATCTGATTAATGTAAAAAATGATTCGAGTTTAATATAAAAAAATAAATTTTTAATTCAATTCAAACTAATTAAATTTATAAAACTTAATACGTCATTCCAACCAACAAACATGGTTAGTCAAAATATTACCTCATTCTCATTTGTAGAGTTTAATAGAGTAACTTTGAAGAAATATATGATCATAAATAGACTATGGGTTAACAATAGTCAGAGTAAAAAGATTATCTTAGCTATTTTGAAATAATAGTTGAGCAAAAAATGAAGGTTTAGAGTTTACTATTCGATAAATGTATAAATATAATATCATTTTATTAACAATCTATTACTAAAAAAAAATCACTTTAATATCATACTTTTAATAATTATTTTTTATTGAATAAAATATATGTATATCTTACTAATCTCAAATAAATCAATGGGATTTACATATATCTCCTGAAATAAAATAGTGAGTTTTAGAAAAAATAGTGTTGGAATAAGTCTTCCTAAGGTCACTACCTATTTTGTAATATCCTCAAAAGTAAAATATTTTGTATGAAATTTAAACTAAGTTCATTTGTTGTACTAAACCTTTAAGTATAATGTGGATGTTAATGTTGCATCCTTCACTCTTAAATTTCTTAAACATAGTCGATATAAATTTTTATTCAAATAATTATTTTTTAAATATATATTCAAAATAATTTATTTTTTCATATTTTCTAACATTTTAACACATAAGAAAATGCGTCAATGTAATTAACGATAATATACGTATATATTAATTTAATATCAATGCAAGTCATCACTATCCTTCGTTTATATTCTCTGCGTTTATATTCTCTTTTATATTCTCTGCACCGTAAGTTTTACTGAAGCTACATGTATTAGCGGTCCCATTGTGATTTTTAAATTTATCAAACATAAGCTAAGTAGGCTAGATATAGGTCCAAGCCACCAATTTTGGAGGTAGCACTCTATAGGGTAGTCACATTAGGTAGCACCACTACACCACCACTATCAACGGCTCCTCACTTGACATTTTCTATACCAAAATCATCCTATACCTTATTAGGCCAACCTTTTAATCTCCACTTAAATTATTATTTTTATTATTTTATAATTTTATAACTATATTTTCAAATTTTAAATACAAATAAGTGAGACTGCATGAACTAAGATATACCCTTTCATGATCCTATCATATGAAACTGTCTTTTGTGGGTGTGTTTGAGTGACATTACATTTTTATAACTTTTTTTCTTTCTTTCTATTTTAGAGTACTTTTGGCCGCACAAATTATACATCATTCAACCGTATAACCTTTTTATGTTCCCTTTAATTATTCAATTTTCTCCATTTCCATATGGTTATGGAATATGAATCTATAATTAATCACTTCATTTGGGTCCTACATAAATGGAACTCCACCTCCAACGTCTTTTGTCGTATTACCTTTCTCCATTGATCTGAATCACATAATTGTCAATGCATTATACATTATACATTATACACATCTTAATTTCATTCTTTGCATCATGTATGTGGACACTTGAATTTTTTCTTTTTCTTTTATTTCCCATAACCTGACACATGTAGATGTACCCCCTTATTAAATACTCACCTTCTTAGACATGTTCATTGCTCCTTTAACTAATCGAAACCGATCCAAAAATAATTATTAGTCCTTTATTAACTAAGATTTGGTGACAGAACTAGGTGATTTTTGACACTACAAGGGTCAAGGAAATTTCGTGAATCCAGAATCGTTTTGAAAGTGTGTAATACAGACTATTCCACATAATTTAAAATTTATCTGTAATTAAATAGGTCTTAATAAATACTATTTGTTAGATTAAACCGTGATTAAATATAATCTCTATTTGTTTTGTCATGATTAAATTTTGTACGGTACATTCAAAAACTTGAGATGGTTCTGGTTGAATTTAAAATTATAGTTTATGAGTTGTGATAAGTTGACTTGAACAAAATGCAGTGGCAATCCGACAGTGTATGGGAAATATTGGAGACAAAGTGGTGACAAGACAAATATAATAATAAGAGGATGGCAATCCATGAGCTATTTTACAGATGTGTCCAACATATGCTGGTTTCTTGAACCTGAGTTTGCAAATGAGGTAATGAGGTTGCACAGAGTGGTCGGGAATGCAGTAACTGGAGGACGTTACGTTGTTGTAGGGACAGGTTCCTCTCAACTTTATCTTGCTGCACTATATGCTCTCTCTTCATCTCATGCAGCTCAACCAATCAACGTTGTCTGTGCCGCACCCTACTATTCTGTCAGTACCCTTTTCTTTTTCTTGGTTATTATGCATGTTGTATATGGTTCATCAACATTTATTTAATTGTTATGACAATGAATACATGGATTGATTCTCTTGTCTATTTTTAGGCCATGTGAGATTCTTCTTAAATGGACATTAGTTAATTATCACATTCAATGTATTCCTACCATCTTATTTTGTTTCTGTCTCCAATTATGTAGTAGTACTACTTTTGCACGTATAGTTGTTGCATCTTTTGTTGAAGGGTCACATGCTTTAAACTGACAATAATCTCTGACATGTTTGGTGTTTGATACGCAGTGTGACATTGACACGACATCAACATACCTGATACATTCAATTTATTCATTTTTTTCAAATTATTATTCATGACAATGTCAGTATTCGTGTCGTGTCTGGTGTATCTTAATGTATCTAATTAATTAATACTATTGCAGTCATACCCTACAATGACGGATTATCTGAAATCCGGGCTATACAAATGGGGAGGTGATGCAGAAACTTATGAGAAGGATGGTCCCTACATTGAACTGGTAACTTCTCCGAATAATCCTGATGGACATGTGAGGACCTCTAAGGTTAACCGTAGCGAGGGACTTCTGATTCACGACCTTGCATATTACTGGCCGCAATACACTCCTATGACATCTCCTGCGGATAATGATCTAAGCCTTTTTACTCTCTCAAAAATCACCGGTCATGCAGGAACGCGCATAGGGTAAGTTAGATATAATATAACTCCTTAGAACCGTAACTATTTATAATAAACTGGAAAAGTAAAAGAATGCTTCCACTTTGTACTTCTAGGTGGGCTCTTGTGAAAGACAAAGAAGTAGCAAAGAAAATGACCAAGTTCATAGAGCTAAACTCAATAGGAGTCTCAAAAGATTCACAGCTCAGGGCTGCTAAGATTTTAAGCGCGGTTTCTGATAGCTGTGAACAAGAAAACTCTCAAGAGGGTGACTCATTCTTCAAGTTCAGCCAGAAGCTCATGACAAACAGGTGGAAACAGCTAAGAGAAGTGGTGAACCGTGGTGAATTGTTCAGTTTGCCTCAATTTTCTCCTGCTTTCTGTAACTTTTTCAATCAGGTGTTGGAACCTCAACCAGGTATATACTATATAGTACTATATAAACTATACTTTAATTGAAGATTTTGATGTGGATTTCTTGTAGGAGTGTTTATGTATGTTATGATATATTTTGCAGCTTTTGTGTGGTTGAAGTGTGAGGGAAATGTGGAAGACTGTGAAAGCTTTCTTAGAGAACACAAGATCTTAACCAGAAGTGGAAGACACTTTGGGGTTAGCCCAAAATATGTAAGAATTAGCATGTTGGATACTGATGAAAATTTTAGCCACTTTATAGATAGACTATCTAGCATATAGTCTATGTAATGGAAATTTAGTTGTGTGTTGGGAAGTGAAAAGCTGCAACATAGGAGTAGTAATTTTGATAATTCATGTGTAGTGATGCATAATATGTATGGGGATCAGATCATATTTTGGGGCACAATATTATAAATTAAATTACTACTAATAAAGAAGATAAACTTAACCTGTTTTATTCATAATAAAAGCATGGATACAATTTGAGAAAAGATTAGGTGATCATAATAGTAAGGTAAGAAAATTAAAATTTTGTTGTTGATACATATTAGTGAAGGATGATACCGCAAATGATATTATTCTATATGATTGAGAATTTGTTGAAAATGATTTAGATGTAACATGTGTATCATGTATGTATGCTTGATACACATAGAGAAGTTGCTAAAGGAGTAGAATGTCGCTTGTTTGTGGCGGTGTAATACTTATATTAGAGTTTGATCTAATTTAAAAAATTTTATACACTCTCTTTTACTCAATATTTTTTTATCTAATTTATTTTTATAAAATTGATTTAAAAGGTGATGGATTTCACTTTATATAAATTATTTTAAAAATTTTATGTCTAACCAATTTGAGACTTATAATTTTCTCAATAAATTATGTAAGAAGTATTTTGATTTTATATTGATGTTCCTGTATTTATTTTAAATATAATTCGTACTTCCATATTAGAAAAAAATGACATTTGATTAATCAATAATTATTTTATTATAAGATGAAACTGTTAAAAAAATTAAACATACTTAATTAGACTTGTCTATATTGTTTGAGTAATTTTTGTGGTTATGATCGATTCAACGACAAATCTCACATTTTCTTTTCTATTTCTTAACTTTATCCATTTCGGTATGGGCGACCTTTCTTTTTTCTTTCGCATGGACTCATTTTGACAAAGAGTATCCCATTCATAGTGAAATCAATAGTCTTCATGAAAAACACCGAGCAACCTTTCCTTGTACAGAGTAGTCTTGACGAATACTAGAACATGTTGCAATAACATGTGAGCAAGACACATGGGAAGTTTAAAATTTCTCACTGTCAATCTTCTGTCTTTGGAGATGTTGAAATGTCTGATTGATTGTCCCTCGTTATGGTTCACATTTCCATGGACCGTAAGATATAATCCCTGACGGTCAAATGTCATGACATTGT
Source organism: Lathyrus oleraceus (assembly GCF_024323335.1). Classification (NCBI taxonomy): domain Eukaryota; kingdom Viridiplantae; phylum Streptophyta; class Magnoliopsida; order Fabales; family Fabaceae; genus Lathyrus; species Lathyrus oleraceus. The sequence goes on from NC_066583.1 coordinate 258,751,483, forward strand.
GAGTCTTGGATTTTAACACTTCTTTTGTAATGTCTTTATTACAATTCTACATGTATACTTGTCCCAAAGCCAACATTTTCGTTCAATCATGTCCTTGTTACTCAAACAGTGATACAAACCAATAGTATGTTAATTTTACCAAAGCTCTTATAGGTAGGTTGTATCTAGACTTAAGCATTGGGTTCATTGACTCAATAAGGTCGTTTGTCGATTTCTGTTATACGTGCATGTCCACTTTTCTCTAGGAATATCATTAACCCACCTTAAACCCTGAATGTTTGTCTTGCGATAATATTATAATGTAGGCTCATTCAACGCATATCATGTATATCCAACATAAATATATTAGTCGAAAGTATAGTAGTAAGGATAAATAAAAGTATAACCAGATTGACAATTTTGTTGTGATGTTCTTTGTCTTTGATCTCACGCATGAAATTCTGTGCAATATTCCTGATATAGTACACATATGCAGATGGAGGATAATTTTCAGTCATTCCATAATTTTTATATACACTATTTATAGATTCGTGTATGTCATATGGGGTGTGACACGCGTTTTAAATTTTTTTAAAAAGAAATTTCAAGCACCACTTGTCTCACCTTCAACCAATCTTAAAGCTATTGGAAAATGTTGTCGTTCCTATCTTGTTAAACGTCCATTAACAACATCCCTCTATACTTATCTTACAACCATGTTTCATCAGTTAGAAGGACATATTTGCAGTATACAAAATCAATTATACACATTTGGAATGCATAAAATAAACAGTTGAAGATTTTGGCACCACCCAATTGTGTTCCCTCATCCGAATATGCAAGAAGTATCTTCGGTTATATTATAGTACGATGAAGAAATATTTTCATGACCAACAACCATCGTAGAATGTTATTGTATGAGGTCTCTCCATTCTCGTAGATATATGTGATTACCTTGTTCTTTACAATCCACGCTTTCTTGTACGTTTTTCATATGTCATAAATCTTGATAGTCTTACCATATACTCGATATTTATTGTAACATTACTAGAGAGATAGGGATCTGAAATACATATATTTTATTTTTCAACTGATGAATGTATAATAACATTGAAAGATGTAAGTATGTTTTTGGATCCACGCGTAGGCGATAGTGATATGAATGAATGTAGTGAAATGGATCTTAATATGCAGATGAATCATATATGAATATCCCCACTAAGAAATCAATTAAAGGGGAAAATGTGTTGTTAAAATGACTTGAAAGTATTATAAGAAATAATCTCATGATCCCAAGATGATATAATACATCATGCCAGGATTTACACGCTACTCATAATCAATCAACTAATAATGTCGTACAAATTAAATAATAACACCCATGGTTGTTGGCTACCATTAATTATAAATTTTTATGAGGCGAGTCGGTATAGTTGGCGGTGAGCTTGTTTAGATACGCTTTATAGGTCCCATATATAGAGTCATTCAAATAGGAATTAAGGGTATGTAATGCATTTGCTTGGTCTAAACTATAAATTTTTCATTATGTCAAATTGAAATTTTGTATGCACTATATTACATGCCTCTTTATTTTTAACATATTTCTCATATACATTTCATTATCTTTTTTTATGCTAAAAGATGTTGCAAAAGGATGATATCTAAATAACCCACCTAATTATGTCTGAATTATTTTTTACTCAAATTTCATACATTAAAAAGTATTATATATTTTATGTATCAATGGAGGTCTTATCTTGATTATATATCAAGTGACTATAATGATAGATTGATTTGGAGTGCAACTACTCATTTGATATACTGCTATATTGCTGAAATGAATCAAATGAACAAGGTCAAACTTTAATTTGACTACCGATAAGAGATACCCGGTCCACCAAAATTCCTTTAAAAAATCATAAAATCACTAATGTCAAGTCGTGAAAACTAAATCATCTAATGTTGAACAAAGACGAGCAAGATGAGGGGAAGAGCTCACACATATTTGTTTTGAGAGGCACAATAATGGATGAAAAAGTTAAGCCAAATCGAGAGTATATGATTTAGTCTAAATCAACATCATTTACCTATGCATATACGAGTCAATTTCTTAATGACACCAATGAACACGGTTCTATTTCATCTCAACAATATATCCCGTCCTTCCTTTAACAAGAGACTCATGCATGTAACTCTCAATTTCTATCCCAACCAACTTAATCCAACAACTCATATTCAACCACATACAGTAGCCAACTTAATTGTTTCATTTAAGATGGATATTATGATGTTAATTGTCTTATTTGATTTTGAGATAATAAGGACTCTTGAATGTAGTAAACGGGAAGCGACACCTTGAGTATCATATCACAAGGACTCTTGAATGTTATAACCAAACGAATGGAAAAAAGGGGTTTTAAAGGTTCAAAACTTACATCGAAGATAATTAAAGGTAAAAGCAAAATTGATAAATAAGTTAATCTATTGTATCGATTTCCGACTTATCATCGATTCTTATAATTTCAATTCCCTAGAGGATTCAATCCCATTCGATTACAATACCCACTGACAAGCGCAAATTGGTATTATATGATATATGTTCCTAATTTCCGAATTAAGCAAACGGATTTAAGCAGACGCGAATTAAGCAAACGCGACTTAATCAAACACGATAACGAAAAAGCTACGCTAACGTGATTATAGTTAAGGATCATACGAACAATCAAATTTAATCAACTCTATCCTATAAGAAACAATCGAATTAAGCAAACGAAAGTAATCGAATTAAGCAAACGAGTTTATAGGAAGAATTGAAAAGAAATCGAAATTAAACTGAAATTATTAAAAACCTCAAAGTGGAATTCGAATACAACAGATCAGCTCTTTGAGAATTAGCTCTCCATGAAATCTTCTAAGCAATATTGTCTCATCAAAATTCAGAACTCGATTCATGTAGCAGTGGAAGACCTAATATAATAAAAGGGAAATTCGGGCCCTTATGGGATCCGACCCGAAAATTACAAAAATCGGCTCAAACTAACTATTTTAATTAAGTCTCGGACTTTAACGAATTATTCGACCATTCTTTATTCCGAATATGCTTTTGACTTCAACATGAAACTTGTAGTTCTTTCTCTTATCTTACAAACGACTGGTAGCACACCTCGATCCGATACTCCTAGCTCCAGTTATGAATTTCTTCGTGCACACTGCTAATGCTGAAAATAAACTGCGGAAAAAAAATAAGTGCAAAAATAAGATAAATTATAAAAACACATTAAAAGGGAAAAATAACCAAACTAAAACATGGAAATGCATAAGTATAAATATAGAAGAATGTGCATCAAAATGCACTGATTGAATTCCCCCACACTTGAACTTTTGCACTCCGAGCAAAATTTAAAATAAAACAAAGAAAACACAAACACATCATTAGTTACTCATCATAGGCTACATGTCTTCTTTGGTTAAGTTTGCATCGATAGGTACTAATCTTGCACACTAAGTGTTGGTGTAAGCCCTAGAGGCCAATACTTTTGGTATTTGTATCGAATTATTTATTAATAATAAAAGGCTTTTTCTTTATTACGTTTGTTTAATAAAGTCCCTAGAATAGCTAGTCTGTTTAATGTATCAAGTATGACTTAATCATGAGATCACATTAAACATAAGGACACTATTCTTAAAGTATCCGTAGTCGAGCTTTAGTGTGAAGTGGGATAACATTAAAGCATTAAGACTATTATGTTTGTAGACTGATGATCACATCTCATGGATCATGGATAAAGAGTTATCAAGTCTTAAACATAGGTATGAATATTAAGAGTAATATTTATACCGGATTGACCCGCTATGAGAATACTATATAGAAAGTTATGCAAAGTGTCATAAGTTGTTCTCATGGTGATAATGGTGTATACCACTCTTCGACCTGAAACCACTATGGACCCTAGATGTAGAGTCGAGTGCTTTATTGCTGATCCAACGTTGTCCGTAACTGGATAACCATAAAGACAGTTGATGGGTACTCCACGAAGCATGCTAAGGGACATGAGTGACCTAGATGGAATTTGCCCATCTTGCGTAACAGGATAAATGTCTATGGGCCCAATATTGAACTGGACAAGGATGACACGGTCTATGCCTTGTGTTCAATATAGACATAAGGGCAAAAGGGTAATTATACACATAATTATTATCACAGATGGTTTTGTCAGATCACATGACATTTTCGTGTCTTGGGTAGCAGTGATGTGTTGCTAGATACCGCTCACTATTTATTATATTAAACGCATGATTTAATATAATTGCCAACGTCGCGAAAACCTACAGGGTCACACACAAAGGACAGATTGATGAGAGATAGAGTAACTAAGGAATACCGTAAGGTACGATGCCCTTAAGTGAATTATAGAACATCGTAAGGTACGGTGTACTTGAGTAGAATACGAAATATGGTAAGGTACCATGGGCTTAAGTGATTTTGGGCATATTATAAGATATGGGCCAAAATACACTTAAGTGGGCTTTTAGCTTGAAGCCCACACAAGTGGTTCTATAAATAGAACCCTTGTGCAGAAGCATTCATTGCGGTTGCATTCTTTTTGTTTTCTCTCACTCTCTCTCTCTCACTCAAAGCCTTCATTCGTACCAGCTAGCATTGAGATTGAAGGAACCCGTTCGTGTGGACTGAGTAGAGACGTTGTCATCGTTCAACGTTCGTGATCGCTTCGTGGATCTGCATCAAAGGATTTGATCGTCACAAGAGATCTGCACCAAAGGTTTCAACCGTCACAAGAGGTAAATATTCTATCACTGATCATGACCATTCGTAAGGATCTCTAAAGGAGAAAATTTTAATTTCCGCTGCATTTTGGACCGTAATTCTCCTTCACTAAGGATATCGTAGGAACACTAATCCACAATTGTGCAGTCATAAACCCCCTGAATACACAAATCAACTCGAATCATGTTATTATGTTAAAGCCTAACTTACTCATCCTTCTTTTTTCTCTTTTTCATTCAGGCGCAATCACATTAAGCCTGTTATCTCCACACCCCCATAGCAAGGCGACCGGTTAGTGACTCTGATCCTTTTTGCACGGGATTCTAGTACTTACATGGCATAACCCTTTGCTTACTTAGTTGTAGTTGCGGGGGATCAGACTGTAATCCGCCCTACCAAGTTCAGCACCAGAAACCGCTGAACCAACTGACAACGAGTCTTATTTTCAATTTTTTTTGAAGGTTCTACATCCATTGGGTTAAGTGACCAGGTGAAGGTCACCAAACTTAGAAGGTGCATTCCCTTTTCTTTCTTTTTTTTCTTTTTTGGAACACTCACTTATATTCATCGGTTTCCCTGCGTAGAGTGTGTGTGAGATGGTGCTGACTGCTGAAATAAACTACTCAAGAGCTGTCAGAGAATGAGAATTTAAGGCTAAAACATAATAAGAATTCGAATCAATTTCCATATGCAGGAGACTTACGGTGTTAAGACGATACTGATCTTGTGAATTTTTCCCCAGTCTCCGCAAACTAATCTCAAATTAGTCAGTCTATAGCCTAAAACTTTCAAGAAGATGCATTTTTTTTATTTTTTTTATGACTGAAAACAAACAAAACACTAACAAAAACAAACGAAACAAACGATTCTCCCCCCCCAACACACACACTTAAAACATACATTGTCCTCAATGAAAGAACATAAATATAAAATAAGAGCGAGAGAAAGGAAAGAACACACCCGAGGAGTCAAGGCGGATAAGTGATTGCATAAGCAGCCTTTTCCAAAGAGAGTTCTTCTACAGTCTCTTCTTCCAAAGTCGGGTTCTCATGTAGTAGCTTTGGGTAGTGTCCATTGACCTTGAAATTTTGATTAGTGCATTCGCATTGTATTCCAGGATCAAAGAAGAATCTTTGATAAGTAAAAGTGTTGAATGGGCGCGTGAAAGTGATCTCCTTTTTCACAATATCAAGAATCAAAGGATTATGGGGCTGCCTCACTACTTTTATTTCATCTTTAAGTGAGATCCTATGCATACATATGGAAGGGCTAATATCACGAGTGTCAGCCAATGTCCATCAAATTCCCTTCTTATGTTTCTGCTTAAGTTGAAGCTTTGATGAATAATGTGAATTCTTGGGAAGTGGTTTAGGCTCTATAGAATGTGGTTGTTCAATGGATGGTATGTTTGGGGCAACCGGAATGTCAAGAGCTTCAGCTACATAAACAACTTCATTTACACTATCACCCTGTAATGCAGCATCAATCTCAGCACATACAGCACAAAAGTTAGTGTTAGTACAATCATCACATGAGTAAATATCATCAAAACCAGATAAAGTTGGAAAATCAGCTGAAAACAAATCAGAATAAGCTTCATCAACAACTTCAGAAACCAACTCTATTTGAAAAACAAAATGTTTTCCCTCGTCAATCTTCTTATTTTTCAGTACTCCTTGTGGGAAAAGGATTGGTGATACATACTTTTTTTCAACCTCAATAACAATAGAAGGTTCGGGTTTATTTTCAGGTGTTACACTAACAATGTTTTTATTTTTTTCTGGGGCTGGTTTTGTAACTTTTTCGAATCTCAAGGAAATTGCACTCACATTAGAGCCTTTTGGATTAACTACTGTTTGGGCATGTAGTTGGTTTGATCCTCGAGCTTGTTGCATGACACTCATTGAAGTGGCAAGTTGTCCAATTTGCGTTTGCAAGGTCTGAATATTATAATCTGTTTGTTGCTGAAATTGGAGACTGTTTACAACCATTTGCTTGACAAGTTCCTCTAGTGAAGGTTTAGAAGGTGAAAAGGTGGTTACTTGTGGAGGGTTATATGGTGGTGGTGGTGGTGGAAGGGGTAACGTCAATTGTTTCACTAAAGAGGTAAGTTCATCAATTTTGGTTTCTAGAGCTTTGTTGGAAGAAGAAACCTGAATCTCATTCACACCTTTTGCTTGGACCATAAAATTATCCCTTGTTGTGAACTGTTGGGAGTTAAGTGATATCTTCTTAATCAAGGATTTGGCAGCAGCTGGAGTCTTATCAACAAGTGCTCCACCACTAGCAGCATCTAAAATGTTTCTTTCCATTGGTAGCAATCCCTCATAAAAGTATTGTATTAGTAATTGTTCAGAAATCTGGTGGTGAGGACAACTCGACACTAACTGCTTGAATCTCTCCCAATATTCAGCCAATGATTCCATGTCAACCTGTCTAATACCACATATTTCTTTTCTGATTGAAGAAGCTCTTGAAGTAGGGAAAAATCTTTCTAAGAATATTTTCTTCATATTATTCCAACTTGTAATAGAATTTGGCTCAAGATAATATAACCAATCTTTTGCTGCACCTTGTAGTGAGAATGGAAATGCTATAAGATTAACATGATCTTCAGTAATTCCTTGAGGCATCAATGATGTAGAACACACAATCTGAAATTCTTTTAGATGCCTATGCGGATCCTCACCTGCAAAACCATTAAACCTTGGCAACACGTGTATTAAACTATATTTCAATTCGAAAGGTACAACAACAACCGGAAATTCAATACATAAAGCATTATAATTAACATCAGGGGCAACAAGTTCTCTGAGGGTTCTTTGGTTAGCCATGTTAAACTCAATAGAAAAGAAAAAAAATCAACAAACAATGAGAAAACACAACTAATTCAGCAATGCAGCAACAAATAGAAAAATACCGACAATGTCCCTATTAAGTAAAAATAATTGAAATACGAAAAAAATGATTAAAATAAAATATAAAAAATACAAAAACACAAAAATTAATATAATAACGTCAATTAAGAATTTTGAGAATTTTTGCGAAATTTTCAGAAACTACTGAAACAGAAAATAAATTATAAAAAATAGAAAAATAGGGAATTTCGATTTTTTAGGGTGGCGTCCATTATTTAGTTTCTAAATAGAGGCTTTTGATCCTTGATTTTTTCCTAATAAATCGACAAATAATCGGAATAATCTGAGATGATTTTCTTAAAAACATTTTTTTTTCTAAACCGCAAAAAGACTCGTACGCAAAAAAGTTAGGGCAAAAAAAATGTTAAACATAACACCTAAACCTATAATAATGATTAAACTATAATAATGGTTAAGATCTACAAGAGTCCTCGACAACGGCGCCAATTTGATATGATGTCGCACACGGGTCAAAAACGAGTAATAAAATATAGTAAACGGGAAGCGACACCTCGAGTATCGTATCACAAAGACTCTTGAATGTTATAACCAAACGAATGGAAAAAAGGGGTTTTAAAGGTTCAAAACTTAAATCGAAGATAATTAAAGGTAAAAGCAAAATTGATAAATAAGCCAATCTATTGTATCGATTTCCGACTTATCATCGATTCTTATAATTTCAATTCCCTAGAGGATTCAATCCCATTCGATTACAATATCCACCGACAAGTGCAAATTGGTATTATATGATGTATGTTTCTAATTTCCGAATTAAGCAAATGGATTTAAGAAGACGCGAATTAAGCAAACGCGACTTAATCAAACACGATAACGAAAAAGCTACGCTAACGTGATTATAGTTAAGGATCATACAAACAATCAAATTTAATCAACTTTATCCTATAAGAAACAATCGAATTAAGCAAACGAAATTAATCGAATTAAGCAAACAAGTTTATAGGAAGAATTGAAAAGAAATCGAAATTAAACTGAAATTATTAAAAACCTCCAAGTGGAATTCGAATACAACAGATCAACTCTTTGGGAATTAGCTTTCCATGAAATCTTCTAAGCAATATTGTCTCATCAAAATTCAGAACTCGATTCATGTAGCAGTGGAAGACCTAATATAATAAAAGGGAAATTCGGGCCCTTATGGGATCCGACCCGAAAATTACAAAAATCGGCTCAAACTTACTATTTTAATTAAGTCCGGGACTTTAACAAATTATTCGACCATTATTTATTCCGAATATGCTTTTGACTTCAACATGAAACTTGTAGTTCTTTCTCTTAGCTTTCCAACGACTGGTAGCACGCCTCGATCCGATACTCCTAGCTCCAATTATGAATTTATTCGTGCAGATTGCTAATGTTGAAAATAAACTGCGAAAAACAAATAAGTGTAAAAATAAGATAAATTATAAAAACACATTAAAAGGGAAAAATAACCAAACTAAAACATGGAAATACATAAGTATAAATATAGAAGAATGTGCATCAAAATACACTGATCACCATCATTCCTTTAACAAGAGACTCATGCCCGTAGCTCTCAATTTCTATCCCAACCAACTTAATCCAACAACTCATATTCAACCACATACAATAGCCAACTTAATTGTTTCATTTAAGATGGATATTATGATGTTAATTGTCTTATTTGATTTTGAGATAAACTTTGTGATATTAATTGTCTTATTTGATTTTGAGATGAATATTCTAAAGTTAATTATCTCATTCGATTTTGAGATGAATATGAGAGTATTACAAAGTCAATGAAAATAAGCTTAGATTCCTAATATCATATGTAAATTTTATTATATTAAGTAAGCAATAATATACATTCAATAGGTGACATAAAAAAAATCTAACATAATGAAAGATATTATAAACAACTCTAAGTTATATATATATTGATTGATTTTTCAGATTGAAAGTTGAAACTTTCTTTTACAGATTCTTAGCATTTCTTCTTCGCAAACGAATATTGATTGATTTCAAAAGCGGTTGATAGAGTTAAGAAGTTGTTGGATTGAAAACTAAGTTTTAGTCGAAATAAATTTGAGGAAAATTTGATTTTAAAATTGGTCCAAACAAAACTATTTTTTTTAGTGCAAACCGGTTATTAACCAAATCGATCCAAACATAAATCGGTTTAAAAAATTAAACCGGTTTTGTCAAAGTGGTTTTAAAAATTAAACTGATTCATATATTTGATTCAATTTGGTTTGAATTTTGAACCATGCACGCCCCTATATATATATATATATATATATATATATATATATATATATATATATATATATATATATATATATATATATATATATATATATATATATATATATATATATATATATATATATATATATATATATATTCAAAACATAATTTCAGTATCTTCACTTCTTGTATTTTCAATTCCGCAAAATTTTCTTTTGTAACTCTTAAATTTCTTAATAAAAATATGAGTGTACTTTGTTTTTTTAAATGTCTAATTTTTTCTTGTATGCATATTTACTTCTCGAAATGCATCTTTATCCGTCTTTTTAATTTTGACCAAGGGGGAGATGTATACTTTCAGGAGGAGTATGATGTATTCTCTATCTAACTCAAAAGGAGTTTAATCACTCCAAATATATTTGTACTATTTCTTTTACCATCTCCCCTGAGAGATGTGTTGTCATAATCAAAAATTGGGAGAATGTGAAACCATATTTTACAGGCAATATGCTTTTAACAAGGACATCAACTTTTATGATGACAACTAATGTAAGTCAAGCATGAATGATTAAATGGATAAATAGGCAAACCTTATTATTAGGATTTGATGGACTTGACTATCCAATGATGGCAAACAAAGAATACAACTAAAGTCTCATCTCAAACCACTCAAGCATGTCTCAAAATAAAGAGAATCAGACAAAGTCTTGAAGCAATGGGAAAAACACTTAATTTAGTATTGAGTGAACAATTGTAAGGCAGAAGGACTTTATCGTAAAATAGTATTGGTAAAGCACACACACAAAAATATTTTTCAAAATGTTTTATCAAAATAAAATACATTAAAAAATATCTTAAAGTTGTGCCAGAAGAGCTAGGAGCAGTCAAATTTGCAAGAGGAATTTTTTTTGACTTATCTAATTAATTGGAGCATTTATCTAATCGATTAGATTAGCTCAAAAAAGAGTAACAGGTGATTAGGACAACGCCTTGATTCAAAGAAACAACTAGATATCTTTTATTTCCTCTTATAAACTTACAACCAATTATATTTCAAATATTTAACCGATTATGAAAATGCTTTGATTTATTTGATTGCCTTAAAACGCATTTAATTGAATTTTCTTTTTGAGCCAACCTCATGCCTATAAATAGAGTCTTAAGTTCCCATTTTAAACCGTCTATAATCGTATTTTGACACTTTCATCTCTTACTCTCTCTCTCTCTCTCTCTCTCTCTCTCTCTCTCTCTCTCTCTAAACTTTTGTTTAACTTTCTCTTACTAATATTTTAGCCTAAGTGCTTTTGTGAGAAAAGTCCTTTTGTGAGTGAGGATATATTTGTAATTCTGGAAAGGGTAGAAATGTAAATTCACCAAGGGAATCTTTTGTATACATCTTGGTTGAATATTATCCATTTAGGGATTTGTTTGGGTTAGAAGTGAAACCCGTAAAAAGCTTTGGTTTGGGATTATGTGATTTAGTCTTAGTTTAGGATGGAAATCAGCCCGTGATAAAGTCTCATAGGTTCTTGATCAACCCGGTGTTAAAACCAAGATAGGTTTAAGCTCAACCCAATATTAAAAGCTTCATAGGTTCAAGATCATTCCGGTGTTAAAATCTCATAGGTTATTGGTTATCCCATTTAAAACCAAGATGTTCGAGCTCACATGTTTAGGAGCTTGAAGACTAACTGCTCCAAGGTCCGTGTTTGTGGAAAGAGGACTAACCGTTTCAATCTACTATTGGGAGGGAAGATTGGACATTTCACTTCTAAGTTTATTCTGAAGAAAATTCGCAAACGCTCATATCTATCATCTTGTATCATTTGGTTAAAGATCAACCATCATTTCCTTGTATAAGGGGGTTTGTGAGTCTTTCATACTAAAAGCTCTCAACGTTTATTGAAAAGTCTCAAGATAAATTCTTGGGGACAAGACTAAGTCATTTTTAAGTGAACTTGTATAAATATTAGTGTTCTTCTTTTCCCTTAACTCCTTTAATTTCTGGAATTTCTTTTTCGCTGCTAAGTTTTCAAAAATGTTTTTAATCTCTGATTTTATTTCCCAAAGATTTTCAAAACCACATTTTTCCAAACCATACAATTCAACCCTCTCTTGTGTGAAGTCTCAAGTCCAACATGCCCAACTACAACAATCAATTACCCAAAACTACTTTTATGCCTCCAAAGTTCAATGGTGTTGTCAGATACGCTTTATACGTATGATTATATCAATTAATTCCCTACAGTGCCTTGTGCGCCTCCAAAGACCAGGGGAGCTGTCAGAGACGCTTTACACGTACGACTACAATAACCAATTCCCCCAGGGGTGCTATCAGAGAAGCTTTGCACGTCCGAACATGATATTCAAATACCCCTTGTTAAAGATATACACGCATTTACGCATAGCTGACGCACCCCCTTAGAATCTAGCCAAACTAAGGGGAGAATGGTGGACCTTGGAGACATCCATCTCGATTCGAGATTTACATCAGGGAAAGGGACATGGATCCTCCACCCTTGTCCGAGAATGGTCCTCTGTGACGCGGAGCACAATTCAAAAAATGACCTCATCTAGCCGGTTCCATGCCCTCTTTTTATTGTGAATGCAATATCGAAGCATGATCGCATTCAGAAGGACTAATATCCCATGAATAAAAAGCGTACATCTTGATGTGGCATACTCATAAGTAAGTCAACCGAACCTAGCTTTGCGAGAGATTTAAAAGCTCAGAATTGAACCCTAACACTTTCCAGCTTTAACAAGATGGAAAGTCACGAATAAAGGAGCAAGATAGAAAACTAGTAGGTAAAAGGTAACAATATGAACAAACACTGTTACGAAGCCGAGATACAAAGCCTGACAAAATTTTAACACCACTTTCCCAAAAAGAGTGGTAATAACTTAAAGTTATTTACATTTTAAAACATTCCTAATCTGATAACTCTTATGGTAAAAGATAGCCTTAATAAATTATAAGTATATAAATAAACCACGACACCACAGAGAAAAATTATATTCGCGATAAAAAAAATGTACTTTAAACATGAATGAGGAAGGTCGTCACTAACAACATAAATAAAGTACAATTACAGACACTCTAGAGGAGCGTACAAAAAAAACATATGGACGCATGGGTCCTATTGAAGAATAGAGAAACCATATTGTCTAGGAGAATTTGACCCGACCGAATTTTCTCCCTTGAAACAACCAGCGGATGATGTAAATGCTTCACTTGTTGCAGCGCATTCTCAAAAGAATTTACAACTTCCCCCAAGGTTCATAGAAGCACATTCTTTCAGTTTTTGGGCCAGAGAAGCATTTTGGCTGCGTAACAACTCTAACTCTCAATGGGTAGAATCAGGAACTTAGGTCATTTTCTCCAACATTTTTGCATGATACATCACCTGACTACCCACAGTTTCGAAAACATTGAACGAAGCTAAAACTTTAAGTATCGCTTGTTGAGAAGCGTAGACATTCCGTAGTTCCCTTAAATAGGTATCCCATTGAGAAGTTAAAGCTCCTCTCCACCTGGCTCTTTTCTTCACGTTCCCGATCTATCCAAAGAGCTTCCCAACGGCCGAATATATCTAGGGATAAGGCGATAAAAGTACGCCTAGAAGAACGGGCTATGATGGTCAATTCATCTCTTAGGGCCTGCCCGAAAAGATTGGCAAAAAATGCCCAATCATCGCCAAATGTTGAATAACGAAGATCACGAGAAGGACCACGATGATGATCGGGATCCACGTGTGAGCCTGAAGGAGCAGACAAGAGAGCACACATTTCGAGGAGGTCTGAGGGGAAAAGGAAGACCTATTACGATGCCAGGTGGTTGTATTTCCCGCTTTATGACCCAAATCCTTACCTCGTCCTCCATTACATCTACACATAAAAGTAATTATTATTCTGACGCGGACACAAGATGGATTGTATCATCAATAAAGAATAATGAAATTTCAAGTTTACCAAAGGCAACTCGACGACCCTCACGAGAACAAGACCGCACCAAGAGGGAGACATTTATTCCGAAATTTTTTGTTGGCTTCGTCTGAAGTGACTACACCCCTTATGTAACCCAAGTGACTAACAAAGTCTATGCTCCCTTTCTTCTGAAAGGAATTCTCTATTGAAAATTCACTTTCTTTATAAACATATGAGCCATTCCCCATGAGAAAGTGCTTCGCCGACCAACAATGAGGAAACATAGGTTTGCACCTACCTTTCATTTCTGAATCGACCTCACATACAGTTACATGAACCCTAGAGTGATTGGGGTATCAAAAAAGAACCCATATCGTCGGCACTAATAGGACCAACTCTCATCCTCTTGGCCGAGCCTGGTACCCCAATTGCAAGGAAAAATATGAAAGAACAGAACGACAAAGGGATTCCCATTCAAATATTCGCAATAATACTGGTAAGCCTTAATGTACACCCAACTAGTCGGAAGAAGTTGGGATGGGCCTACCATCAAGTACTTAAAAACACCTACCTCGAAAGAGGTGAAGGGAAAATGAACATCTAAGGTTTTGAAGAGATACTCATATAAAGGGACGGTGCAGTTATTGTATTCACTATAAATTTTGTCATCTTCGTCAGGGATGGTGAGACCCCAAAGCGACGATTCAGCCACTTCAGAAAAGGCTTCATTCAATCTTCCCTATTTGAAAAGGATAGAAACAATAGAAGAATATATGGAACCTTCCCACATAGACGATGGATTCACTAGTTCCCTTCTCACGTTCTTCAGTGATTTCTTGGCCATATTGCGTCAATAATTTCAAATACAGAAAGATAAATTTCAGAGAAGAAATGAGGTAATCGCTTAAGAATTGAGAAAGAAAAAGGAGAGTCTAAAAGAAAAGTGACTTTAGTTCTTCCTGTATTTATGAACTAACCATATGAAAAGAAAGGTGTCCTACCAATAGTCAATTCTCTTGGACGTAATACTTGAGTATTTTGGTTCCCTAAGAAGATCATAATCACTCTTTCGAATAGATGTTTGGCGATGTAAAGCAGCAATAACGCATAAAGTACGACCAGTAACTAGGGACCAAAATCCTTTAAACTCTCGCATTGATGACTAAGCACGAGGGCTTGGGGGGGACTGCTCTTGGCCGACCATACCTCCCTTAATTCAGCCACATCTCAGTTGATCTGATCACCCTGAGATAGAACACCTCAAGATCAGGCGTACCAACCAATCACTCAATGGATTGTTTAGATTATTCTCTTGAGGAGATCCATGCCCTAAGCATATCCAACGGTCTTCAGCTTTTCACGCTGAAAGATAGCGATGCAGTTATCCTCTTCCTTATATATACAAGATGACGCCATTTCAGATAAGTTTCAAACATAATTTGAATACTCTCTCATTATTCACATATTGACTTGAGAATCTGAGTGCTAACCTTGTAGGTACACCACCGCTCTGCCGTATCGGAAGCTATCCTCCGTCACAACTTCCACAACTCTTCACATTTCTGATAAAACAAAATTCATTTTATTTAAAATACTCATGTCTTTTTTTTATAAATAGTTAAATATTGCATTTTATTCTTTTTCTTTTAAATGTAAATTACATGTAAGAGGATCATTTCCTATTCTTATGATATGATTTGTGCCCCAAATGAATACATATATGGGACGTTCACAAATTTTGGGAGATTATAGTTATAACATAAATTATATTCCCTTCGTTCTTTTTTAAGTGTATTTTTTTTTACTTTTTACATATAGTAATACCGCTGATAATTGTTGTTACCTTTTAAACAACGATTATGTTTTTTCCTATAATACCCTTAATTTTTTAGTAATTTATTTAATCTTTTTCTCTCTATATAATAAATTATTAGGGGTAATTTTGACAATATTTTAATTAATACTACATTGAACTTTGAAATAACACTTAAAAAGAATCAATTTTTTTCTTCTAAAAAAGTAACATTTAAAAAGAAACGGAGGAGTAGTTTACTAGTCATTAATAAAAACAGTTAAGAAATTGAAGTCTGTAACAATTATGTGTGTCTATATAAATTCTAACGTAACTTTGCCAACATGTTTTTTCCATTGAAGTGGCAACTAGTCACAAACAATTCTGTCCCTCCCAAAAGGGACAACTTATTTTTTGTTTAGATCGAAGATATCTCATTAATTCCATTTCAATCCACTCTAAGGTCTATTGTGGTTTTACGAATTCTTTCATTCATTGCAAATATATTATATATTCTTCCGTTACTATTATAAACATATTTTTTTAACTCATTAAATAAATAATATACTTATTTATTTATTATATATCAAATATATCAATTATTCAATATATCTAAAAAAAAATTATTAAAAGAAAGATGTATTTTGTAAACCTACAAAAATCAACAAAATTTTATAGCATGGACTGTAGTCTTGTAAAATGATAATGTGGTGACTTTAGGTGGTAATAAAACTTGAAAGATTTGCAGCTTGATAAGGATGATTTTGTCACAATTCTTTATGGGTATGGATATTAAAGTTTCTGTCTCCATGTTTACAAGTTTAAATACATTTTTAAAAATGAATATTATAGTTCAACACCCACATCATATATTATTACTATTATTATCATCCATACTTAGTTATGTTATATTCTTTTTTTACTAATTACTAGTTAATAATCTTCGTGGTTATGTGGTTTAATCGATAATCACGCGATTAAATTGATCACAATCTCTAAGCAAATGCCTTCTTTTTTTAGTCAAAGGGAAAAGTCCTTGGATCCATCAACAAACACAGTGGAAAATGGGCCCTTGCCATTTTAGGCCTTATTGGATGCTATGTTGTGTAATCATAAATTTTTTGATCATTCACTCTCACAATTATACCTGACATCTTCACTTAGCTATATCCTTTATGATTTTCTTTAAATTTTTAAAAAAGTTTTGTGATATACTGAAGTTTTATGTTAGAATATCAGACTTTTTACAATTTTTTAATATTCTAGTATTTTATGGGTTTATACTGAATTTTTTATAAAGTTTATCGAATTTTATGAAGATTGTCGGATATTTTCGAAAAAAACCGATACAAATTCATTGAATTCGAGATTTTTTTTTTTGAATTTTTTTGAATTTTTAGAAATTGTACGATGAAATACCATTTTTGTTTCAAAAAATTTAATATAGATCAATTGTTTTTGAAAACTCTTCTTCAAATTTTAGAAATGTTAGACATAACTACCAACATTTTCAAAAAACTCGGTAACCTAAATAAGATTCCGGATATTTTATAAGATTCGGTACATTTCAAATTTTACGAATTAAAAAAAAACTGATATGTAGGGAGTTATTTTTATATGTTTTTACTTTTTAAACTAAGTTGATGACATTTTTAATATAACAATATGACAATATCAACATATTTTATCAAAAGTATATGTATAGTCACAATTAACCCGCTAAAATATATACATATAATGGATAGTATACTACAATATGAACATAAAATAAATTATGTTGACTTCGCAGCTTCTGTCTAGTGCCTTATATGTCCTGCATATGTTGTTTCCCATGCTCTAGCACATTCTCTATAATTATGTATCCAACAGTCAGTGACGGAGACAAATAGACAATCAGGTTTCAACTTCATTTAAACCCAATGACTGCTGCTAATAAAACCAGCTGCAATAATCTTATATATACTCGCAGACATAAATGGAGATACTACAATTGGAAAGAAAGAGATGTTAAGGTTACGGGAAAACAAGACCAATATCACATTGTATCTAGAAATAATCAGGTAACCCTTATTAGGAATCGTCGTCCACTTATCACGATCTTGAACACCTAAGTTAGATACTCATAACGGATTCCTAACTTTAGAGGTCGTGTCATAGAACACCTTGTAATACATCAGATTGTTTAGGTAAACTTCACTATCTAATTGCGTCCTAACCAAGGACCATGACTATTCACCCCATCCAAGTAAAGTTGTAATCACACGAAAACCTCAATTTTCATCAGACTCCACATCTATAATATCTTCAATGTAGTCATGTAAGAAAATAGGAAACCGAGATATGTAAAGATGTTTGCAAGACTTGACAGATGGATCACTTGCAATTGGTTTTAAACATGATCTCTTTGTCATTTTAGACTTCCCTACGAGGCCTCAGAATACTCTCACTAAGAAGGATCACGATTCACATCACCCTCTTGACCCTTTTTACTCTTCTTATTTCCCCCATTTGACTTGTACTTCATTGTTGGTGGACACATGGAAGGTGTGGGTGAGTGTGTTAGTTCCAAAACTATTTTCTTCATTTCCCTTTAGATAACTATATCCAATATACTGGAATACCTCTTAAACTCTTCACACTCTTCTTCTAAATCCCATTGTGTCCAACTATCTTCTTGAGTGACTTCATTCTCTTCAATGTTTAATTTCTTCCAAAGCACATAAATGGATTCTAACAAAACAAGGTTACATTGTATTTGAATACCTGCAAGTTGACACACACAAGGTAACCCATGTGTTGTTTTAATTAAGCAACCACATGCATCTTTTTCAGAACCAACGAATTTTACCCTTTCCAACTCTTTTGCAACATGTTGTATACACTGTCTTGATACAAAGTTGTGCAAACTGAAATAAAAGGGAGTGTTATACCGATGCTCAATGTTGACAATACTTTTTCTTAAATGATACTCTGATTGCAGCTAGTTGCAACTTCAACATGGTTTTCACAGCATCCCAACTTCTGCACCAATCTCCTCGGCTAGTAGTCAACATGTTTTGAGTCTCCAATGAGCATATTCCTCCCTTTGAGCTCATTTGCGGTATCAGAACATACATTAACAACAATAATAACACGTTGCTTACCAATAGACTGTACCAATGCTAACACATCAACCCGGGTGGAAATATCTCTCATTTATAACATATAATGGATAAGTTATGCCAGAGATACCCAAACCCTATTAAATTTTGCACAAGATAAAAGTAAAACATGCAAGTAAAACTTATAACGTGAGTGGTAAAGAACTGGGTAAAATTATGTAGAGGAATCATCCACCTTAGAAGCGTACAAGCATTGAACAACCAGATTTTTTACACCGGACTAATTTTCGGTATATCAAAATTATCAAAAAAACTGTTAATTTCCTACATGTTTTAGGATATCCGCGAATTTCACATCTTACCGGATTTTTCAGAAAATCCGATAAAAAAACAAACTTTTCAAGAAATACAGAATAATTGTAGCAGTTTTTTAAAAATACGATAAAACGCATACCGAACTTTTAAAAATGCGGTTTAAAAAATGACTGCTTCCATTAGAGTGAATTATTTTGATCAACTATAATTTTGGGATGGGTAAATAATAAGAAGGGTATTTTGGTAAATACAATAATTAGAAGGGGTGTCAGGTACATTTTTAAGGGTGGCAGGACAAAATCTCGTAATTATGACGCAAATAAATTTTGGCTATTTGAATGACCAAAGCTTACATTAGGTGTAATCAGCCTAGTACTCCAAGAGCTATACCAGGACAATTTTACCTGGAATCCCCCGACTGTTCTTGACCCCTCAAATATTCTAATAATGTCAAAAATACCCCACTTATTTTTTACCTCTCTCAAAATTTATGGTTTAAAAAAAATCACTCAAAAAGCCAAGACGAAAAATTCGAGAGTTATAACTAAAAATCCAGTAGAAAAAGCTTGTTTTCTTACCAAAATTTTAAAAAAACGATAAAGGTGCATATAATCCAAAATTTGTAAAAAAATATATAGGTAACAACGTATTTCTGCATCAAACTCCGCAGGTAAAAATCAAACAATTAAAATATTATAAAAAATATGGATTTTACCAGATTTTTAAAAAAAAAATCTGATACACCCATATGTATTTATGAATATTTTGAAAATTTGATAAAAATGTACAAAATTAGGTATTGTTCTTTTAAAACTCCGATAAAAATACATATATTAAAAAATCTGCAGAAAAATTCGTAAGTAACATATTTTCGCAACAAATTCTATTATAAACTCTTATAAAAATGGTTTTTTATCGTAGTTTTTTAAAATTTTGATACACCCCACATATTATACTGGATAATTTGAAAATTTTAGTAAAAATATATTTTATGTATCGATCTTTTAAAAATCCAATAAAAATGCATAAAATCCATATATTCTAAAACCTGTAGAAAAATTCGCAGGCAATGTATTTCCATAGCAAATTTTGTAGGTAAAAAATCAAACATTTAAAATATTATAAAAATATGATTTTTACTTGATATTATAAAAAATCCAAAAGGGTGTTATGGTCAAATCAAAGGGAAAGTTTGAAAAATCAAAGCGTGTTATGAAAAACTCTCCATGTATATTACCAAACATTCAAAAAATATTATAAAAAATTCTCCATTGATATTACCTAATATTTTGAAAAGTTCGGTAAAATTTTCAAATTAAAGGATATTATGGTCAAATCAAGGATAATGTGGGGATGTCAGGACCAACGGGGGATACCAGGTAAAATTCGCCTATACTTGCCACTCTCAAATTTAGACTAAGCCATAAATGCTTCTCAATTTTCACGATTCCAAATTCTTATAATAGTTTCTTTAAAATATTACTATTTATATCTTTAAAAGAAAGAAAAATAAAAAGTAAGTATGCAGTAGAATTTGATATCAATTAACATCAAGTTGAGAAAGAAATTTTTAAAATAAGTAAAAAAAATTGGAACACATATTTCTTGTATATTTCTTTGTGAATCAAATATGCGAAAATTCTCCTATATTTGAAAAATGTGAAAATTCTGCACATTAAAAAATTTAAATAATGGAAGATGATGAAATTGAAATGTGTGAAGCTTCGGAAAGGTGTGTAATCTTGAGATGTTCACCACTAAGGAGGCATGTTTAACTTTAATACATCTTTGATTTGTAATCTATAAACTTATTGATTTAAAGGAATATATTTCATTTTTCTTTGTAGATATTTTTAACTTGTTGAAGATGCATTATTATGAGTATAAAAAATACTACTACAAATATACCCATTTTACTTCAGACGCGAAACTGTGTTTACCACGGTTACAGAGGCGAGGTAACAAAGGGCGTGAGAAAAACCTCCACCTTACCCCTTGGTTCTGAATAACCGAGGGGATAGATAAAAAGGTCATTAGGTTGATCCCCACAATATTTTTTTCTTCAAAACAATGTAACGCGCACCATATACCTATCGATTTTTGTTTATAACCGAGAGAACTATGCCCTAATTTATGTCGAAACTTGTTAATAACCGAGGGTATAAGTAATTTTTGTTTTGTTTTAAATCCCATTTTGACTGACCTGGATCATTTTTTTTATACAGAACCTACATAATAATGTGATAGAATCAGATCATTTGTATTTCATACAAAACATAACACAAAATACCAAACTTGCATTGTTTATAAAACCAAATGTATAATGCTTACAATATGTATAATGAAATTTGGGATACAAAAAACCTCTACCAAAAGATCTTATACATATGTGGACCTATACATATTTGCACATATAATGATAAAACTTCTATACAATGCTAGTGTATAGATGTAAATCAAGAAAAACTAGTGTTTATGATATTCGTGATAAGATATGAAGACACTGGCCTAACGTGATCGTATGTCATCTATATCTTCTCGTGAGAATGTTTTTTCATCACTAAATCTCTATAATTTGAAAAAAATTTAAATTATGACAAGCTAATGATAACACTGAATCACACCGCATTTTTGACTCGGATTTCACATGTTTATTAGGTCTTTATTATCATTTTGCTTGTGTTATGCTCTCTTTTATGTTGTTTTCAGGTATTTAGCTCTTTCAAGACCTTTTTAGAAGAAACGAAGCAAAAAGACCAAAAAATTAGGGTTTTCGGCAAATATTGTACTCATGGCGTTCTACATGGCGGCCACTATAGGAGAGGCCATGACACATCAGCCCTCAACCAGGAGGAAACTGCCACGATCCCATGAACTTCCCCATTTACTCACATGGCGGGCACCATGGAGGGGTGGCGGGCGCCACCTTTGCATTTCACGTTCCCACTAAAGAGAAGTTGAAGGACATCCTGGTCTTTGCATGCTGCTGAATTCCTCTATAAATAGGTCGTTCTAGTTCATTTCTAAATCATCCAACTTAGTTTACAACACTAAGACTATATTATCATCTGTAAAAGCAGTAATCCGTCACATCGAGGGGTTATCGCACCTTAGTGAGATTGAGTTGGAGCACTTTGATTTTGCTGTCGTCTTTATTTTCAAAGTCAAAGGTCTATTTACTTTCTTGTACCAGATTTAAAGCCCCCGTTTGGAGCAGGTTCTAATTTAATCGCATATTTATTTTACTTTCTATGCTTTACTTTATTTAATTTCTTGCTATGCTTTACTTTATTTAATTTTCTCGCCATTATCTTTATTGCTCGTTTTAATTGTTTTACACGCTTTACTTACGCCTTACATTCTAAACAACTCTTCATCATGATCAATATCGTTGTGTTTGTTTGTATTACCATGTCTGGCTAAATCTTTCAAAGGTTAGAATGTAAGGATCACGGTTAAAGAGATGTTTCACATATTGCATCTGTAGAAATGCTTTAGGGGATGTTTTGATTCTTAATTCGAGTTTTCTAAAACAAACTTGGTTAATTTTAACTACTCAAGGAGTGCGACAGCACCCTGGCTTAGTAACTAGGATTTTTTTATCACTTTAAGGAAAAACGATTTTTGAAACTGTTTTCGGACGCGTTGATAGATTTAAAATCAGGAAACTCCTTAGATAAAACTTTCCGAATCAAAATCACTTTTCAACTAAGCTTACGAGTCTTATTTCTTAAAAATAGGTTTACTACTTTAGCGTTTTGCGCACCTTTTATAAGTGACAATAAAATGCCTTAATTTAAGGGTAAACTCGGTTCTGAATACGCGAAAGCGACAGTTCCCGTTAAATGGATTATTTTCAAGAGTAGAAAATATTGCCCCATAAATAGTTCTATTTAGACAATCAAAGCATCGTTTAACTGATGTGAAATACATTCAAGCCTGTCTTTATCTACAACTGTATTTATCATTTTCTTTATTTTCTGTTATTTTGCGACATCAATATCTCTTTTGTACCGCCTTAGATAAACATCGTAACAATAGTAATCGATAGATTGATGATTTGGTCTCTGTGGGATCGATATTCTTTTATATTACTCTGACGCGATTCGTGCACTTGCGAATATAGCGATCAAGTTTTTGGCGCCGTTGCCGGGGACCAACTTCGTCAAATTTCGTACCCTGTTGTTACACCGTCTAGACTAAGGCATTATTAGCCGGTAAATGCGAAAAACCCGTAGTACCGGAAATTTAGTAGATCCTTTAGCGGAACCCGAACGTTACACTCGTACACGTCTCTTACTCATCCGAATTAAGAAAGCTATGACCGAGAATCGCGACCGGAGACCTCTTAAGGAATTTGCCCAACCCTCTGATGAGGAACCTAGTTCTAGTATAGTAAACCCCCTCATTCCTGCCAACAATTTCGAACTAAAACCATCTTTACTGCAATTAGTGCAACATAACCAATTCGTGGGTCTTGCTACTGAGAACCCAAATCAACATTTAAAAGTCTTTATCCAACTGGACGACACCTTTAAATCCAACGGTGCTTCACCTGATGCGATTCGTTTAAGATTATTTCCTTTCTCCCTCAGGGATAGAGCGTGTTCATGGTTAGATTCACTTCCATCTAACTCAATAACTACCTGGGAAGACCTTAGGAGAGTATTCCTTGCTAGATATTTTCCCCCTAGTAAGACTGCTGTTCTTCGAAACCAAATAACTAGATTTACTCAAAACCAAGGAGAATCATTTTTTGAAGCTTGGGAGAGATACAAAGAGTTGTTAAGAGTTTGTCCACACCATGGCCTAGAACAATGGTTGATCATTCATACCTTCTACAATGGACTCCATTATAACACAAAGATGAGCATCGACGCTGCCGCTGGTGGCGCGTTGATGAACAAACCTTACCCTGAAACTTGTGACCTAATTGAGGATATGGCCCAAAACCATTACCAATGGGGAACTGAACGAGCATCAATAGAGAAAAAGGAGACCCAAGGTGGAATACATGAGATAAGTTCTATGGACATGATGCAGGCGAAAATGGACGCTTTAGCCCTTAAGGTCGAACATATTTCTACAAACTCTAACACCGCATCGGTAGTCCACACAGAGTATGAACTTTGTGGATCTAAAGGACACGAATAAGCGGAATGTAACCTTTTGAACGACCTGAACACCGACCAAGTGAATTACGCCCAAGGTAACCCATTTTCAAACACTTACAACCCTGGATGGAGGAATCACCCGAATTTTTCCTATAAAAACCAAAACCCTGTCCAAAATTATGCACCTCAAAGACCACAAGGCAAGACGCAGCAAAATAAAGAATTCCTAAACCCGAACATTCACGT
This sequence comes from Lathyrus oleraceus, assembly GCF_024323335.1. NCBI lineage: Eukaryota > Viridiplantae > Streptophyta > Magnoliopsida > Fabales > Fabaceae > Lathyrus > Lathyrus oleraceus. The sequence goes on from NC_066583.1 coordinate 258,775,887, forward strand.
AAATGAACTGATAACGCAATTAGGGACTAAGGTTGATCAGATAATTACTCACAATAAGATGCTTGAAACCCAGATCTCACAAGTAGCACAAAACCAAGCCCCGCAATCTACACCTGGAGGACAATTCCCTGGATAACCTCAATCAACCCTCGAGGGCAAGCTAACGCTCTCGCATTATGAAGTGGGACCGCTTACGAAGGGTCTTATAACCCAGCAATGAGCGAGTCCAACGCTTCTAAAGAAAGTATACTTACCAACCGAGAAGAGGAACTGGTGGAACCCGAGAAACAAACCGACCAAGAAGGAGAAGCCAAGGTTAAAACTTACAAACCACCAATTCCATATCCACAAAGACTTAAACAAACCAAAATCAATAACCAATACCAAAAGTTTATAAAAGTAATAGAGAAGCTTCACGTAGAGATTCCTTTCACCGAAGCCATCACCCAAATTCCATCTTACGCCAAATTTCTCAAAGACATCTTAACCAACAAGCGTAGGCTTTACGGTCCCAAACCCTTGGAATGCAACTTTATTTCCAAGAATAAACTTGCTAAGAAGGAGAAAGACCCTGGGAGTTTTTCTATACCTTGAATTCTAGGGAGTCATGTGATCGACAAAGCTTTCCTAGACTTAGGCGCTAGTGTAAGTTTAATGCCCTTAGCTGTGTGTAAAAGGTTAAACTTAGGAGAATTACAACCAACTAAGATGTCCCTCCAATTAGCCGATAGATCTGTTCAGTATTCTGTAGGCATATTAGAAGACATCCCCATTAGGATCGGTCAACTTTATATCCCAACAAATTTTATGGTCATGGATATCAAGGAAGACGACGATATCCCTATCCTTTTAGGTAGACCATTTTTATCAACAGCCGGAGCTATAATAGATGTTAAAAGAGGAAAATTAACTTTCGAAGTAGGAGATGATAAGATAGAGTTTATTCTTTCAAAGTTCTTGATGACACCAATCATAGGAGACACATGTTACGCGATTGATATCATAGATGAATGCATAAGGGAATTCGATCAAGAAGAACCTATGATCGAACCATTTTCAAACCCGAATGAAAAGGATGATGAGCCAAAGGAAACAGAACCTCACACTAATGAATGTTTGGCCCTTACTCTAGACCTTTCACCAAACTCTCAAAAACCAGCTCAAGAGCTTAAGAAATTGCCCAAGAACCTAAGATACGAAGTTTTGGATAAAGAAATGAACCACCCAGTAATAGTTAGTGCCACCTTAAACCAAGACGAGACAAACCAACTCTTGAATGTTTTACAAAGATACCCGTCTGCCTTAGGATACAACATCTCTGATTTAAAAGGTATAAGCCCATCCGTGTGTATGCACAGGATCTCGCTAGAGGAGGATTCAAAACCTTTCAGAGAACATCAGAGAAGAATCAACCCTGTAATGAGTGAGGTGGTAAAGAAGGAAGTCCTTAAACTGCTAGAAGCTGGTAAGATCTATCAGATCTCCGATAGTAAATGGGTAAGTCCTGTACATGTGGTACCCAAAAAGGGAGGCATCACAGTCGTGCAGAAAGAGAAGGGCGAGCATGTGGCTAAACGTATAGAAGGCGGATGGCGTATGTGCATAGACTATAGGAAACTCAATAAGGCAACTTGGAAAGACCATTTTCCCCTTCCATTCATAAATCAAATGCTTGAGCGTCTTGCCAGACACTCTTACTTTTATTATCTGGATGGATATTCTGGATTTTTCCAAATACCCATACACCCCGAGGATCAAGAGAAAACAACCTTCACTTGTCCTTACGGAACATTTGCTTACAGACGGATGCCGTTTGGACTCTGCAATGCGCCAGCCACTTTCCAACGTTGTATGATGTCAATCTTCACAGATTATCTCGACGGAATTGTAAGTTGTAAATGCGCCTAAGAGAGGGGGGGGGGGTGAATTAGGTGATAAAAAATTCTTCGATCTAGTTTCCGGTTTTTGGTTATTTGTGTTTAAGTGCGGAAAAATAAAATGCGGAAAGTAAAAGACACCGGAAATTATAGTGGTTCCCTTCACAATCCGAAGGTACATCCACTCCCCTTTCACACGAAAGAGATTTCACTATAGTTAGAAATGGTACAGCCTATTCACACACATGGTGATGCCTACTATCTAACCTATAGACAAACAAGTGTATGAAGAACAATCCTCTTCAACACCAACCCTTGTGTCCAACAATCCTGGATCACAAGTCAAACAGAAATAATTTCTATGAATGATTTTAACAAAGATGTAATAGTATCAATCTTCTCTTGATTGATCTTCTCCTTAGACAAATAAGTCACTCAAAAGATAATATGCAAGTGTTCAACAATAGAATGAGATGACAATTTTTATTATGAACACTTTCAAAAATTATTTAAGAAAAGAATATGAGAGAGTGATTATTTGAAGTTTGCATGAAAATTCTTGGAGGTGAAAATTCATTTTGAAAATTTAATAATTTATATTGCCAAAATACCTTTTCAAAGAGGTATCATTTCTCTCATGAATTTTGATGAAAAGATATAATTTTTTCAAAAACATTTCTGCTGCAACGAACAATGTTAACCGGTTAACCATATGGGTTAACCGGTTAACGCATACAAACGTTAACAGAGAATTTGAAAAACTGGGCTGTTAACCGGTTAACCCATATGGTTAACCGGTTAACACTGTTGAAATGCAGAAAAAATACTTAAAAATAAATGTGTCTTGCATTTCAAGGTGTTAACAAATGGTTATGTTAAAAGATGCAAATGCAGATCATGATTGTTGAACACTTGTATACTAATCTAAGAGTGAGTTAGATATACCTAAGAAGTGAATCAACAATCTTGCAAATGGTTGACTTGAAAATGAAGCTTGATCAAAATGCATATGCGGCTTTGAATATATGATGCTTGAAATAACTTTGTAGCTCTTCTCTTTTTGTATTGATGCATGTTGTCTTCATCAAAATACTTCTTGGATTGAAGCTTGGTTCTACAATCTCCCCCTTTTTGATGATGACAACCACTTTGAGATAGATGCAGAAAGTGAAGTTTCTTTAAGTTGATTCTCCCCCTAAGTTTAAGAACTCCCCCTAAATGAGAGGTATACAACAATTCTGCATAGAGAAATCATTAGAGAAACAAGTCTTCTCCCCCTTTGTCATTAGCAAAAAGGAAGAGACTGATGAAAAAGGAAAAGCATACAAGCATACACACATATCAGATAAACATTGAATCACATATTATGACAGAAAGAAACTGGATTAAAAGTTAAGTGTTTGGTAAACATAAATAGCATAAACATAGTTTAACAACAAAAACAATAGAACAACATATAACAGAAACATAGGAAAAAAAAACATAGTGCTTTATTCTTCTTCCGAACCGGCCTCATCCTCCTCGCCATCCGCTTCACTACCGTCTTCACCTTCATCATCTTCTACGGGAAGGTTGCGGGAACTCAACACAAGGTTCCGAAGACTCTTGATAGCGCGAGTGGTTTCACGGTGGTGGCTCATCATGGTGGTATAGAGAAACTCATTTGTAATGCCACCTTCCGGAATAGGGAAATTTGAAGAGGAGGACCCATCATCATACTTGTAGGAGCCGTCATTGCTTTGAATAATTCCGGTATTTTTCATGATGGTAACGCCGTTGATTTCATTGGCGGTAGTGGTCATAGCCAAAAACGGTTCTCTCCCGATTTCCATGTCTGTGAGTTCCAAAATCCTTGAGATAAGGCGACCGTATGGCAGCCTTGTTTTGAGAGAAAGTTGCTGTCTTAGATGATACATCATAGTGGGCAGCCAATTAACTCGGATTTTGTTCTTCACCGCAAATAAGACTTGCATTTCCAAATCATTGATTTGAGACAGGTTTGAATCCTTGGGCAGCAGGACATGGCAGATAACATAATGCAGCATACGATCATCAACCGACAGGTTCTTAGCATAACAGAGTATGCGAGAAGTGCGCTGTCCCGACACAACAACCTCCCTTGGAAATCTGCAGATAGAGTAGTAGTATTCCATCTTATCATATTGGGCCCATTTTCCTTCATCATAATTAATACCTTTCCGAAGGAAAAACCCTGAATATGGAATCTTAAGAGACGCAGCCAACGTCCTTAGGTCTGTAACAATTTCACAGTCCCTTACAGTTGCAGACAGCAAATGTTGTTCATCATCATTCAGATTTAAAGTAAAATGGTTCAGAAAAGATTTTACCAAATCAGTGTAAATTTTCCCATTATCAGTGATGAACGCATGCAATCCTTGATATCTCAACAACTCAGGGAAAGAGAAAGTAGTGAAGGATTTTAGATTCACATACTTACCCTTAAGCAGATGTCTAACCCTGACTTTGAAATCCATTCTCCTTTTCTTGGCGGTTTCCATTTTCAACTCTTCCTCTTCACTGCTAGATGATGATACAGGAGCCTTTCCCATTCTTGGTGGAGCCATGAAGAAGATGAAGATTCTAGGGTTTAGAGATGGATTTTCGGAAAAGGGTTTGAGAGTTATGAAAGTTGAATGTAAAGAGATGAAGGGTTTATGGTGAGTAATGAGGGAGGAGAGAGTTATGAGGAGTAGGTGAAAGAGTAAAGCACATGCAATGAACATAAACCCATATAAAAAAATAAAACAATTAATTTAAAAGTTCTGTATTTTAAAACGAAAACAGAGTTGCTATTTGGGGGTGTTAACCGGTTAACCTATACCGTTAACCGGTTAACGGACTGAAATTTTTCAAAAATAAAAGAGTGTTAACCGGTTAACCTATACCGTTAACCGGTTAACGGACTGAAATTTTTCAAAAATAAAAGAAAAACAGCAGCTCCGTTTTGAAGAAACGGGAAAAAAATTTTAAATTTTTTTTACACAAAGTATTAGCACTTATCAATACGCAACTTTCAATTGAAAAATATTTTAAAACGGATAATATTTGGACATGCGAAAGTAAGAAAAACGGAAAACGGCGAAAAAGAAGTGCTAGCATTGCATAACATAAAAACTGAAAGTAAACACATTTTTAGCAACTATACCACATAACAAGTAATGTGAAGACAAGGTTAGATGTCACCTTCATTGAGAATACCAAGTTCTCGCCGAATCTTGAAGAATTGCTCTTTAGCCAATGGTTTTGTGAATATGTCAGCGAGTTGGTTATGTGTATCCACGAACGTAACATCTACATCTCCGTTAAGCACGTGATCTCGAAGGAAATGATGTCGGATATCTATGTGCTTCGTCCTTGAATGCATGACCGGGTTCTTTGTGATGTTGATGGCACTTGTGTTATCGCATCGAAGAGGAATGCAGCCGAGGTCTATACCAAAATCCAGAAGTTGTTGCTTGAGCCATAAAATTTGTGCACAACAACTGCCTGCTGCAATGTACTCTGCTTCGGCCGTGCTAAGTGCGACACATGCTTGCTTCTTGCATGCCCACGACACTAGTGCATTCCCAAGAATGTGACAGGTACCACTTGTGCTTTTTCTATCGGTCTTACAGCCTGCATAGTCAGCATCAGAATAACCAATCAAGGAGCATGTACTACCTTTTGGATACCATAGTCCGACGTTCGTTGTTCCTTTGAGATATTTCATAATCCTCTTCACGGCGGTGAGATGCGATTCCTTCGGGTTTGCTTGAAAGCGTGCACACAAACATACACTAAACATAATGTCAGGACGGCTTGCCGTCAAATATAGTAATGAACCAATCATACCTCGATATTTTGTAATATCTATTGACATTCCGGATTCATCTTGATCAACGTACGTTCCGGATCCCATAGGAGTGGACATCACTTTGCAACTATCCATATCAAATCTTTTCAATAATTCCTTGCAATACTTGGATTGGTTGATGAAGATGCCATCCTTGGTTTGCTTGATTTGTAGTCCAAGAAAATAGTTCAATTTTCCCATCATGGACATCTCGAATTCTCCTTGCATCATGGTTGAAAACTCTTTGCAAAGATCTTTATTTGTTGAACCGAAGATGATGTCATCGACATAGACTTGAGCCAATAAGGTGTTACCCTTGATCTTCTTTATGAATAAAGTCTTGTCAACCTTTCCTTTTACAAATCCCTTTTCACATAGAAAGTTGCTGAGGCGGTCATACCACGCTCTCGGTGCTTGCTTTAAGCCATATAGTGCTTTCTTCAACTTGTAAACATGTGAAGGGTTCTTGAAGTCTTCAAAACCCGGAGGTTGTTTGACGTAGACTTCTTCATTGATATAGCCATTTAGGAAAGCGCTTTTGACATCCATCTGAAACAATTGAAAGTTCATAGAACAAGCAAAAGCAAGTAATAATCGAATTGCTTCTAACCTTGCTACCGGAGCGAACGTCTCATCAAAATCAATTCCTTCCTGTTGGTTGTATCCTTGTGCGACCAATCTTGCTTTGTTACGAACTATGATCCCATTCTCATCAAGTTTGTTCTTGAAGACCCATCTTGTTCCAATGATGTGCTTGTTGTCTGGTCTTGGTACAAGACTCCAAACTTGATTTCTTTCGAATTGGTTGAGTTCTTCTTGCATTGCTACTATCCATTGATCGTCGCCTAAGGCTTCATCGACTTTGGTTGGTTCTATTTGAGACACAAAGGCCATGTTGAGACAAGCATCTTTGAGATTTAGTCGTGTTGCAACGCCTTGGCTAATATCACCAATAACTTTATCGATGGGGTGATCTCTATGAGTCTTCCATTCTTTCGGTAGATCATGATGTTCTTCAATGATTGGTGAGCCATCTCCTTGTGGAATTGATTGAACATTTGAAAGTTCCTTTTGTGATACATCTATTATATCATCATCGTCATCAACAACAAGGTTATCCTCTTTCGAGGGGTTAGTTTCATCAAAACATACATGCGTTGATTCTTCAATAGTAAGAGTTCTTTTATTGAAAATTCTAAAAGCCTTACTAGATAGGGAGTAGCCAAGGAAGATACCTTCGTCGGATTTCTCATCAAACTTACCAAGGTTGTCCTTTCCATTGTTGAGGACAAAACATTTGCACCCAAAGATGTGAAAGAAGGATATATTAGGCTTCCTTCCTTTGAAAAGTTCATACGGAGTCTTTTTGAGAATCGGCCGAATGTTGACACGGTTGCTAACAAAGCATGCCGTGCTAACTGCGTCCGCCCAAAAATATTTAGGAAGGTTGGAGTCACTGAGCATTGTTCTTGCGAGTTCCACCAAGGATCTATTCTTTCTCTCTACGACGCCGTTTTGTTGTGGTGTTCGTGGTGCGGAGAAGTTGTGGGAAATTCCGTGCTTTTCGCAAAATTCTTCAAAGAATGTGTTCTGAAATTCTCCCCCGTGGTCACTTCTAATGGAGGTTATTGAAAGAGACTTCTCATTCTGAATTTGTTTTGCATATTTTTTGAAAGCCTTGAAAGCATCGCTTTTCTGCACAAGAAACAAAGTCCACGTATATCTAGAGAAATCATCAACAATTACCAAACCGTAAACATTACCTCCGAAACTTTTCGTTCTTGATGGACCGAAGAGATCCATGTGCAAGAGTTGAAGTGGCCTCGACGAAGATACAACATTCTTGGATTTGAAAGTTGTCTTGGTTTGCTTTCCCTTTTGGCATGCGTCACACAGTTTATCCTTGATGAACTTAATCTTTGGAAGACCAACGACAAGATCATGCTTTATTAATTTGTTCATGTGCTCCATGTGTATATGAGCGAATCTTTTATGCCATAGCCAAGCCTCGTTGTTGTTCGTCATTAGGCATTTTACCTTTAATGAAGAATCATCAAAAGAAGTCATAAAAATATTATTAACCCTTTTACCTTTTAGCAAGATGTCATGGGTGACTTCATGCTCTATCACACATTCATCTTTTGTGAAATTGATTCGGAACCCTTTGTCACACAATTGACTTATACTAAGTAAATTGTGCTTTAGGCCTTCAACATAAAGGACATCTTCGATGATGGTAAAAGGAGGTGCTCCAATGGTTCCTACTCCAAGGATCTTCCCTTTGGTGTCATCACCGTATGTAACATATCCTTTGGCCTTTAAAGATAGATGTGAAAATTTGTCGATGTCGCCCGTCATATGCTTTGAACAATCGCTATCAAGATACCATTGATTAGAGGTTGTCTTCAAGCATACCTACAAAACAAAATCAAGTTTTGTTAGGTACCCAAATTGCTTTGGGTCCTTGGTAGTTAGTACCCTTTTTAACCCACACATAATGCCCTTTTGGAACGCTAAAGTTTCGCACATAACAGGCATTAGGTGTGTGCCCTTTGATTCCACAATAAAAGCAAGTAGGTTGAAAATCACTTCTATATCTAGGAACATAATTCTTCTTCTTAGCAATCATTTTCTTTTTATGACTTTGATGCATAATTTTAGAATTGTTTACTTTCTCTTTTGCAACTTGTTCACTTGCTTTAACAAAAATGGTCTTATTTGTGCTTGGTTTAGAAAACTTAGAATATCCTAATCCACTTTTGTCATTAGAATACCTTTGGTGTTTAAGAATTTCTTCCAACCCAATTTGACCTTTTTCATATCTTTCTAAAACTCTTTTAAGTTGAACAATTTGAAAAGATAAAGATTCACAATTCTTACATGCAAGACTTTGTTTTTCATCCATCAACTTTTGTTTTCCACTTTCAATATATTTTTCCAAAGCAGTATTTTTTTCTTCTAAGGATGAAATTTGTTTCTTTTGGGATGAAATACTTTTATACAATGTCTTGCATTCTTTTAAGAGTTCATTTATAACATCTTGTGCGTCATTGTCATAAACTGAAAAATTGCTACTAACCTCATCGATTTCTTCATCGGAGTGATGTGAAGCCATAAGAGCCATGTTCGCACATTCATCGCTTTCCGATTCCGAAGATGAACTGATCTCGTTATCGTCCCAAGCGACGTAAGCCTTTTTGTTTTTGAATTCCTTCTTGCCTTTGAATCCTCCTTTCTTTGCAAGTTTTGGGCAGTCCGGCTTTATGTGACCTTGCTGTCCACATTCATAACACGTAACGTCTTGCATTGATGTGGATGCTTCCTTTTTCCTGAAATGGTTATTCTTTTTAGGATAAGAGGAATTTTTATTTTTATTAAAAAACTTACCAAGCTTCTTTACAAGAAGCATAAAGTTCTCATCTTCGGATGTCTCATCATCTTTGTCCCTTTTTGAATCAACCTTCAAGGCAATTCCCTTGGACTTCTTTTCTTGACTTTCGTGCTTCTCGAGCCTTCCAAGTTCCAATTCGTGTTCTTGAAGTTTTCCAAATAGAGATGCGGATGTCATCGTTGAGAGACTCTTCTTTTCCGAAATAGCGGTCACTTTCGGTTGCCATTCTCTTGTCAAAGATCTTAGGACTTTCAGGTTGAGATCATCATTAGTGAAAGTTTTACCCAGAGCGATCAAGTGATTTGTTAGATGGACGAATCTCTTTTGTAAGGCAACTATAGATTCACCGGGCTGCATGCGGAACATCTCATATTCTTGACTTAGGGTGTTTAGCCTTGATCTCTTCACTTCGGTGGTTCCTTCATGTGTTTCAACCAAGGTGTCCCAAATCTCCTTTGCCGATTTACATTGAGATATACGGAAGAACTCGTCCATACTGAGTGCGCTTTGGAGTATGTTGATTGCCTTTTTCTCATTCAGAATCCTTTTCTTATCATCTTCGTCATAAGTGTTTTTCAACTTTGGGGTACCAACTCCATTCACCACATTCACCGGGCTGTGTGGACCTTCTTCAACTGCTTCCCATATACCTTCCCCTTGGGCCTCGAGATGTGCCTTCATTCTGATTTTCCAGAAGTCGAAATATTCTCCGGAGAAGAGTGGGGGCTTGTTGCTACTTCCACCGTCTTTGAAAACAGGATTTATGCTTGCGGAAGCCATGCTGGATCTCTAGGAACAAGTTACCTATAACTTGCTCTGATGCCAAATGTAAGTTGTAAATGCGCCTAAGAGGGGGGGTGAATTAGGTGATAAAAAATTCTTCGATCTAGTTTCCGGTTTTTGGTTATTTGTGTTTAAGTGCGGAAAAATAAAATGCGGAAAGTAAAAGACACCGGAAATTATAGTGGTTCCCTTCACAATCCGAAGGTACATCCACTCCCCTTTCACACGAAAGAGATTTCACTATAGTTAGAAATGGTACAGCCTATTCACACACATGGTGATGCCTACTATCTAACCTATAGACAAACAAGTGTATGAAGAACAATCCTCTTCAACACCAACCCTTGTGTCCAACAATCCTGGATCACAAGTCAAACAGAAATAATTTCTATGAATGATTTTAACAAAGATGTAATAGTATCAATCTTCTCTTGATTGATCTTCTCCTTAGACAAATAAGTCACTCAAAAGATAATATGCAAGTGTTCAACAATAGAATGAGATGACAATTTTTATTATGAACACTTTCAAAAATTATTTAAGAAAAGAATATGAGAGAGTGATTATTTGAAGTTTGCATGAAAATTCTTGGAGGTGAAAATTCATTTTGAAAATTTAATAATTTATATTGCCAAAATACCTTTTCAAAGAGGTATCATTTCTCTCATGAATTTTGATGAAAAGATATAATTTTTTCAAAAACATTTCTGCTGCAACGAACAGTGTTAACCGGTTAACCATATGGGTTAACCGGTTAACGCATACAAACGTTAACAGAGAATTTGAAAAACTGGGCTGTTAACCGGTTAACCCATATGGTTAACCGATTAACACTGTTGAAATGCAGAAAAAATACTTAAAAATAAATGTGTCTTGCATTTCAAGGTGTTAACAAATGGTTATGTTAAAAGATGCAAATGCAGATCATGATTGTTGAACACTTGTATACTAATCTAAGAGTGAGTTAGATATACCTAAGAAGTGAATCAACAATCTTGCAAATGGTTGACTTGAAAATGAAGCTTGATCAAAATGCATATGCGGCTTTGAATACATGATGCTTGAAATAACTTTGTAGCTATTCTCTTTTTGTATTGATGCATGTTGTCTTCATCAAAATACTTCTTGGATTGAAGCTTGCTTCTACAGGAATTATGGAAGCATTCATGGATGACTTCTCGGTATGTGGGTTTGACTTTGAGAATTGCCTCATTAATCTTGAGAAAATCCTAGAAAGATGCGTAGAAGTTAACCTTGTATTAAACTGGGAGAAGTGCCACTTTATGGTTAAAGAAGGAATAGTGTTAGGACATATAATATCTGAAAGAGGCATTGAGGTCGACAAGGCAAAGATAGAAGTGATAGAGAACCTTAACCCTCCTAAGACTGTTAGAGAAGTCCGTAGCTTTCTTGGACACGCCGGTTTTTACCGGCGCTTTATCAAAGATTTCTCTAAAATCACAAAACCCCTGACCGGCCTGCTGATGAAAGACGTTGAATTCATTTTCAACGAAAAATGTATCGAAGCCTTTAATCATTTAAAACAAGCGCTAATTTCAGTGCCCATTTTACGAACTCCGGATTGGACTCAACCTTTTGAAATAATGTGTGATGCTAGAGATTTCGCTGTAGGAGCTGTTTTAGGACAAAGAGAAAATAAGAAATTACAGGTGATATATTATGCTAGTAGAACCCTAGATGCCGCTCAACTCAATTATACAACAATAGAGAAGGAACTCCTAGCTATAGTTTTTGCAATTGATAAATTTAGGTCTTATCTTGTCGGATCTAAGATTATAGTCTATACAGAGTATGCATATATCTGTTACCTTCTAAGAAAAAAGGATGTGAAACCTAGGTTACTCAGATGGATCCTTTTGCTACAAGAGTTCGACTTAGATATCCGAGACAAAAAAGGAACAGAAAACGTAGTTGCTGACCATCTTTCCAGACTAGAGAATTTGAAGCCAGACCGTTTACCTATAAATGATGATTTCACCTATGACAGATTGATAGCTAAGTTAGATATCGTTCCCCTTGAACCTGATAGAGATAACTTGGGAACAGTTTCAGAGATTAGCAGAGTACCATGGTACGTTGATTTTGTGAATTATCTAGCCGTTGACATCATACCGCCTGACCTCAATTATTAACAAAAGAAGAAGTTCTTTAAATATGTAATACATTTCTATTGGGACAAACCACTCCTTTTTAAAAGAGGAACATATAATATCTTTCGACGTTGCGTCCCGGAAGAAGTTAGAAATATCATAGAGCATTGTCACTCTTCATCCTATGGTGGACATTCAAGCACATCCAAGACATACGCTAAGATCCTTCAATCTGGTCTTTATTGGCCAACACTATCGTGACGAAATGCCTTTGAAGAACATCCAAGAAGTGGAATTATTTGATGTTTGGGGTATTGATTTCATGGGACCTTTTCCATCTTCGATGGGAAACAAGTATATTTTGGTAGCCGTCGACTATGTGTCCAAATGGATAGAAGCTATAGCCTCACCCACAAACGACACAAGAGTAGTCATCAAGATGTTTAAAAATAATATTTTCCCCAGATTTGGAGTACCACGACTTGTCATAAGTGATGGTGGATCACATTTTATATCCAGGATATTCGATAAACTCTTAAGAAAGTATGGAGTAAAACACAGAGTAGCAACACCATATCATCCCCAGACTAATGGTCAAGTGGAAGTATCAAACAGAGAGATTAAGCAAATCTTGGAAAAAACTGTTTCAATATCCAGAAAAGATTGGTCTGAAAAGCTAACAGAAGCATTGTGGGCTTACATAACTGCTTACAAAACCCCTATTGGAACCACACCGTACCAGTTAGTCTATGGAAAGTCATGCCACTTACCTTTTGAACTTAAGCACAAAGCATATTGGGCCATCAAGACCCTAAATTTGGATTACCTAGCATCTGGCGAAAAGCGAATCCTCGACATCCACAAATTGGAGGAACTCCGCCAGAATGCTTACGAGAATGCCATTATATACAAAGAAAGAACCAAAGCATGGCATGGCAAAAGGATTGTGAAAAGGACTTTAATATAGGCGACTTAGTTCTCCTTTTCAATTCCAGATTACGACTTTTTCCAGGTAAGTTGCGTTCAAGATGGACAGGCCCCTTTGAGGTTTCCAAAATCCTCAAGTCTGGAGTAGTTGAAATCCAGAACAATTCCTGTAATCCGTTTGTGGTAAATGGACAAAGATTGAAGCAATATCAAGGAGGTGACATCCCCACAGAAGGCCCTGGCCATACTCTGATCGACCCTCCAGTTCCTACCTCTGATATATAAAGTTCGAATCGTCAAGCTAACGACGTTAAAGAAGCGCTGCATGGGAGGCAACCCATGATTTCTTTTCCTTTACTTTACTTTTACTATTTCAATTTATATTTCCATTATATATATATATATATATATATATATATATATATATATATATATATATATATATATATATATATATATATAACATTTGCAATATTTACAATTTCAGGTGTCCTCTGTTTTTAACCTAACTTTTCAGGATGGAGAATTTCGACACGATGCCAGTGATCTTTCGTGACCCAGTACAGGAGCAGCGCTACGCCATGCTTTCCCAGCGTCCAATGTTGCCCACCAGATATCCTGATTCAAGCTGCATTGAGGCATTAGGCATTGAGCCTAGTGTCAGGAATTTGTGCAATCAGTTGAAATGGGATGAGTATACTGATGTGATGCATGTGACTTACAGGAACCTCACTTTGGAGTTCTTGAGCTCACTAAATTACGAGCCCTATGTTGGTCACGCTAGTGATGGTGGCTACATTAATTTCAGGTTGTTTGGGACAGAATACACCTTCAACCACAAGTGTTTCGGTGACTTACTTGGATTTCAGACTGCTTATGATGCCTCATCTGAGCTCCCCATGAGCTATTTCCTGAGTAGAGACGTTGAGAAGTTCTGGAGTGACATTACATGTGGAGGTAGCCCTGACCTTTCCACCCAAATCTCTAACAAGATCCATAACCCTACTTTCAGATATTTTCAGATGATTATTACCCACACCTTCCTGGGGAAGAGTGATGCTGATACTCACGTAAGTGCTGAAGAGATTTTCTTCATGTACTGTACCACTCAGTCACACCTGGTAGCTTGCGGAGCCTTTCTGATCGAGAGTCTCTATCTTAATGCTCGCTCCGACTGTGAGTCCTATACATGTCGGAAGCACGGTAACCCATATAGCCTCCGCCCTAGGACTTGATAGAAGACTATTTCACCTAACATCTTACTGTAGCTATACTTTGATGGATATTGACTTTGGTCTGGACCGTGGCCTCATGAGGAGATCTTCTTTCCACCCGGATCAATACAGGCTCTTGATCGAGGGTGAGACTATCCACTACTTTACTTTACCAGACCCTCAGGTAACTTGTGTTTATGATCAGACCAATTGGGCCTATGCCATAGAAGGCCAAGGCGAGACAGTAGATGAGCAGAGAATCCCACCTGAAGCAGAGCATCATCCAGCACCTACCAGAATTAAAGTCCTCACCAATAATCCAAATCTTCAGAGTCCCAGCATGCATTCTGAGCTTGTTAAGCTTTGTATGGAGATAGCCCAGCTTCGCCAGGAGCTCGCTGACGTTGCTTTGCAGGTCGAAGTGTCAGATGCCACACATGCCACTGAAGCCGATATACTGAACAATGAGATCGCCGACCTTAGACACCAGATTGCAGAGCTCCGAGGATCTGAAGTTAAGGAGACTCCATTATTCCCTGGACACTGATGATATCACCGACCGAGAGATGCCGTTTGATTTACCTATTTCCCATTATTTATTATTTATGCTTGTTTTTATTTTTCCTTTTGACTTTATGATTGCTTTTCTTTTCCTAGGATCTCTAGACCCGTGACTTATTACTAACTATTCATATATATATATATATATATATATATATATATATATATATATATATATATATGCATTATTATTATTATGTTTTTATTTCCATTTTATTTTACTTGGTTTTATTTTTATTTTATTTTGTCAAGCTTAATAAAAAAAACAGCATACCATGGAAGCCTATCTTATTTAACGAGACAAAATCCCTAAATCTTCCATTTTTACCTTCTTCAACCTCTCAAAACTCATTTTCTTCTCCTTCCAACTCCATCAAAGTCCACGAAAAATCCTAACTTTATCATTCCAACTCAAAACCATTATCATTCCTAAACTTCACCCATATATATATATATATATATATATATATATATATATATATATATATATATATATATATTATATATATATATATATATATATATATATATATATATATATATATATATATATATATATATATATATATATATATATATATATATATATATATATATATATATATATATATATATATATATATATATATATATGCATTATTATTATTATGTTTTTATTTCCATTTTATTTTACTTGGTTTTATTTTTATTTTATTTTGTCAAGCTTAATCAAAAAAACAGCATACCATGGAAGCCTATCTTATTTAACGAGACAGAATCCCTAAATCTTCCATTTTTACCTTCTTCAACCTCTCAAAACTCATTTTCTTCTCCTTCCAACTCCATCAAAGTCCACGAAAAATCCTAACTTTATCATTCCAACTCAAAACCATTATCATTCCTAAACTTCACCCATAAATTTCCTCCACCAAAAAACCCACTAAAACTCCATTTTCACTTCCTCACCATAACAACCCATTTTTCTCTTCACTCACCATCAATATCCGGAATGGACTTCGACAACATCATCCTTCGCTGAGGGAAACCCAGAGAGCGTCAAAACAAAATTTTACAAAAATTGAAATCACGGGAAATTCTCGCCACGAGGTATGTAGACGAAGACTGCTTGTATACTTTAGGGACGTGCCATAGTATTTTTCATATGCTAGATAATTTAGGATTACATGATATTTTTGCTAATAAGGCACCCACCTATGATAGGCTGACTAGGGAATTTCTAAGTTCCCTAATTTACATTGTTCATCCTGGCACTGCTAGCACGGTTGGCACCGTATATTTTAGAATGTTTAATGTTGAATACGAGTACACTAACGATGCCTTAGCAGTTTGTTAGAAATGCCTTACGGGGAGGGTGCCATTTGTGAGACACCCTTAGATGCTGAATGGGTACTCGAAGCATTTAACTTTTGGCATAAATTATCAAATGTGGCTATCACTTCTTTGGAAGGAATTTTAGCCTCCACTATTCATAACCCGACCATACGTATTTTTTGATATCTTTTGGCATGTACTATATTTGGTCGGGAAAATTCTAACAAAGTAAATGCTCGCGAGTTGCTATTTTTATAGGGTTGCCTTACTAATCAAAGGATCAATCATGTTCCTTTTATGCTTGCACATATGTCCGCCATTTTGAAAAAAGGAGGAACCATTTCTTTTGGTGGATTAATTACTTCTATTGCTAGAGCGCTTAATCTCTACGCTAAGTTAGCTACCTTAGAACCGCTCCCTCACCGCACCATTAACTTGAAATTTTTGAAGGATATGAAATTATGCAAAGTGCGGCGAGCGGGCGGTTATAACCTCATGATCCATGGTGTAGCTATACCAAGTGTTGTTTTACCTTGCTCTCAGCGTACAGATGTGCGACATGAAAGGAACTGGACATATGATCTTCATGCTCCACCTTTTACCAGTCCTTTGCCACCTAATGTCCACATGGATGTTGGGCAAGGAACCGATGATGAGTATGACCGGCGCGACCAGTCCCCTGCTCATGATATTCCTACACACACTGCATCACCTGCACACACTGCACCTTCTTCTTCTGACCATTTTGCAGGTACCTCTCCCGGTTTTTACATCACTGAGGAGATATATCGCGAGCACCTGGCTCGGGAAGAAAGGCGTGACGCCCTTCTGAATACCATAAACCAACAATTGATTGATAATATGAGCTTTATGGTAGCTTCCCAGCAGCGCAGTGAGCAAGCACATTGGACTATCACTGAGTCCTTGCTTGCGATCACTAATGAGCAGCATCGCCAGCGACAGGCTACTGAGCGTCACTTTGTACTTATCGAGGCCACCCAGAGGTCTCTCTTAGGTCGCTCTAGGTAGCTGCAAGAAGGTCTCCATACTCGTAGCAGGAGTCGTCGACCCAGGCATTCTGACCAGGGCGGTGAAGGTACCGGTGATCAACCTTAGTTCTCTCTTTCAGGTTACTCCTACCCTATCTCATATCGAAACATTGAGGACAATGTTCGGTTTAAGTGTGGGAGGAGATTTTTATCGCTTTCCTTTATTTTCAGTATGTTTTGTGTGTTTTAGTTATTTGCTTTCCTTTCAATAAAATAACATGTGTTTGACGAGTCATTTGTGTGGTGTATCCGTACTTCTCCCATTTCTTTAGCCTTACCAAAAAAAATATGAGCAAAGAAAATAGTGTATTTTGAATATTCAGGCTATAAGACGGGTTTATGACAGGATGTAGAAGACTTGGGAAAACTTTTTCTAAAAATCGATATCGTTTTGACACCGTAGGCTTCATGATTATAAGAGTTGATCCCGATACCCCATATGTTATGGCCCTAATTTTTGTTCCAAATAAGTCCTTAAGTAGTTTATCCTTGTAGTCAGCTCCGGATTAAGCATGCTCTACGTAGGGGGCCGATGAAAATAAGTGAACGATCATAATTTTTTTTGCTTTGTTCTCTAGTTGTATGAAAATTTTGGGCTAGGTGACTCTCACACGGTCATTTAACCCAGCAAAATAAAAAGATTTGCGAAACATGCAGAAGAAAAATAAAAAATATATAATAATATGCCTATTGTTGGTTGGTTCAGAGGTATCTGGTGCTGAACTTGGTAGGGTGGATTACGATCCAATCCCCCACAACTATACTTGAGTCAAATAAAGGGGTTACACCAACTTATGTACCAGAGCCCCATGCTTAAGATCGTAATCACTAACCGGTCACCTTACTATGAGTATGTAAGGATAACGGGATTAATGTGATTGCACCTGAATGAAAAGGACTTGAAGAAGATGAAAAGAAGGCCTAGGTATGGTAGGGTAGTATGGATTGATTTGTATAGGAACGAAGCCTATGACCGCGTTTGCGGGAAGTGTCACTACAATATCCTTAGTTCAATTCGTTAGTACCTATCGATACATTTCTTGAATGAACTTATAAGCCTTTCTGCCTTGAATTTACTCTGGTTGATATTGTTTCTTGCATGAGCTATAAAAAGTTTTGCTTGAGGACAAGCAAAGGTTTAAGTGTGGGAGAATTTGATCACACTGAATCACACCATGTTTTTGACTCGGATTTCACATGTTTATTAGGTCTTTATTATCATTTTGCCTGTGTTATGCTCTCTTTTATGTTGTTTTCAAGTATTTAGCTCTTTCAGGACCTTTTTAGAAGAAACGAAGCATCGTTTAACTGACGTGAAATACATTCAAGTATGTCTTTATCTGCAACTGTATATATCATTTTCTTTATTTAATGTTATTTTGCGACATCAATATCTCTTATGTACCGCCTTAGATAAACATCGTAACAATAGTAATCGATAGATTGACGATTTGGTCTCCGTGGGATCGATATTCTTTTGTATTACTCTGATGAGATTCGTGCACTTGCGAATATAGCGATCAGCTAACACCAATAACGTTAACTTAACAAATATACATAAATTACATGTATATGAATAGTTAATACCTTAGTCCATGAATTGATAATGTCTGTGGAGAAAATATTAAACATATGTCTCATCACATAGTATTGTCGCAGCCTGAAAAATACAGTGCGCGAAAAAACAACCGACGAAAGAAAATGACAGAAGAGTCGCCACCGTGCGTTATTCATCCCAAAGGAGGGAAAGGAAACGCTCGAAGTAAACCTGAAAAAGGAAAGGACAAGACGGGGACTCGCAACCAAATCTTGGGTTCGGGAGTCGGTTATGCGAAGGGAAGGTATTAGCACCCCTACGCATCCGTAGTACTCTACGGGATCCACTTTTGTAGTTTTCGTCTAAAGGGTGTGGGTTTATCTTGTGCTGTTTGCCAAAAAAAGGGTTAAATGAAAATGACTCGCGCGGATGTCGCATCCACTGCATACGTATCTCATCTGAATATGAGAATCAGAGTCTTCGTAGCTCGGCTACCTATGGGTTGGGGGGATGTTTGCTCGCTAAGACATCGCGTCTTATGCCTACGTATCTCATCTGGCCTGAGAATTAGAGCAAAACGTAGTTCGGCTAACTATGGGGTTATGGATTGGGTTTTGGACGAACGACGTCACTACGCAATCTACCGGATGCTCGACCTTTGGAGACTTACTCGCCTGTAGTAGAAGGAGTTAACGTGTTGCTTTGGGTTTTAGGGTTTGGGATGCTCAAGGGCAAAAAGGCAGTCCTTGATGAAGGAACCGCGCTACCTGCAGGGATACGAACACATACAAAACAAACATGTATAAAGTAAATGTGCCAACAAGGGGCTCAGAAGTAAATAAACAAAAGAAAACAAATGCCTCCTATCGAGGTCTTCCAGCTAAGAAAGCGATAAAATGCGGAAAAGAGGTAAAAGTACCACACGGATGAAGATCCGAAGTAACATCAATTAAAAGAGTAAGAAACCCAGGGACCTCCCAAGCTAATGCCATCAAAGAAAAGTGAGTCAGTACAGGTAATCGGAATGAACCTCCAGGGGGTATCCCACAAATAAAGTGGGAAAACCACGCAAACCATCTCTGCAAGAGTCTGTGAGCCCTCACAAAAACTCAACAAAAGGGTTAGTGAAACACGATAAGCATTTTTTTCATGAATAACAGTATGGTTTCAAAAACCTCAAACCCTGTGGCATACATTTCAGAAATCATATGATTAAACATTCAAGGCATAAGTTTCACCCATTCATGCATAATTAAACCCGTGGGCAAAAACATAATGAAATTCATCCATCATACCTCATACATTCAGATGATCCAAATTAAGAGCATAAAATCATGGGAATGAGGCAAACCTGATGGGAGAGACCGGTTGAAATCAAATGGCACGGCTGGGTTTGCAAGGCAATGAAAGCGTGTGAGTCATATTGAATTTTTCAGAGCTGCCTGGGGGTTACTCTGAGTTCTCTGTCAGGTTTCTCTCCAGGTTTTGTCAAGGGTTTTGTTTCAAGGAAACCTCAGAGTATTTTGCTTCTCTTCCTTTTTCCCAAGTGAAGCCTTGGTATTTATAGACTGAATTTCATGGTTTTGTGGGCTCAAATGAGAGAGACCCAAGTCCAAAATTTTTTATTATTTTTATTTATTTATTTTTTTTGTAAAAAATCATTTTTTTTTCATTTTTTTTTTAATTTTTTTCCATTTTTTTTAAATTTTTTTTTTTAATTTTTTTTTTCGGATCTAATTCTGATTGACATGATGAAATGCAATATGAAATGAATGCATGAATGAGGAGGGAAAATTTTGGGGTGTTACAGCTGCCCCTATTCAATCATCAGCTAAACCGAGTAGGATGAAAGCGAACAACTTATCAAACAAACGGGGTGAGCTGTGATTGAATACCAAAGATAGACCGAAAATTTGCGCTCCGAGAACACCACAAAAACACGGAAATACACCGTGCTATTTATTTTTCTTCCGATCCTCTGGCTTAATCTGGAGTTTCGATCCTCTGGCTGGATATTAATTTTGATCCTCGGGCTGGATACGATTTTGATCTTCTGGCTAGATCTTCTTCGATGTTCTGGCTAGATCTCCTTCGTTTCGATTCTCTGGCTGAATCTATTTCCTTTGATTCTCTGGCTGAATCTACTTCGATCTTCTGGCTAGATCTGAATTGTTTCGATTCTCTGGCTGAATCTATTTCCGGTCTTCGGGCTAGACTTGACTTTGATCTTCTGGCTAGATCTTCTTCGATCTTCTGGCTAGATCTCCTTCGTTTCGATTCTCTGGCTGAATCTATTTCCTTTGATTCTCTGGCTGAATCTACTTCGATCTTCTGGCTAGATCTGAATTGTTTCGATTCTCTGGCTGAATCTATTTCGATCTTCTAGCTAGATCTGGATTGTTTTGATGATAAATTCCCATCATTAGGATCTCGCATCTGAGGCATGCGCTGGTTGACCCTCTTTTGAAATCTACACCCAACCTTCATATTAGATATGCAGCTTCGAGCATATTCCACTTTTAGGCTTCGTACATATTCTTCGGGCTAGAACATGTTGTAACGACTCCTCAATTAGACTTGCTGGGGAAATAAAGCTTGTAGGCGACTTCACTGGGGAATCTTCAAAATGACCCTCAGGCTGGATCACTGGAACACGATTCTCAGGCTGAATCTTCGAAATGACCCTCAGGCTGGATCACTCACGCTTGATCCTCTGGCTGGATCTCATGACCTTGGTTGTAAAGTAATTCTTCAGTATGCTTGGAAGAACCTGTTTATCAGCTTATGTGTATGCTTGATATGATATGCATGCAAATGCAAATGTTATGCATGGTGTAAAAAGAAATCTGCTTGGGGAAACAAACTCCGGTAGGGAACAGATCGCTGTATCAATCCTTGAATGCTCTGTGGGGAATGATCCGTCTGCCGGGACCAATGAGCCACCAAAAATAAATTGGCTGCTTGAAAAGTTGACCTTGCGGGGGGAGTATCAACTATGGAAACTTTTCTCGGCGAGGCTCTGTGAGGAGAGTCTGTGGGAAAAACACTTCCTGGGGAAATGTCGTAGGAAACGACTTTTGCTGGGGATATGAACTTGCCAATCGTCCTCAAGCTGGGGATTAGAACAAATCTGTTAGAAATAATCTGCTGGGGATGAGATGAACACTGGGAACACCACCCTCTTGTCCGTTGGGTATGCAACCACTCCGCTGTTGCTAGGAAGATACAGTCTGACACTGTCAACTCCGCTGGGGATATATAGTCTGGATACTGTCAACTCTGTTGGGGATAGACAGTCTGGATACTGTCAACTCTGTTGGGGAACATGCTCTGCTGAGGAGAGACTTTGTCAACCGCTTGGGGATGAGGATTCATGACTTGGCATCCGGTTCCTGTGACCTGCAACCAAAAATACACGTATGCCTCGGGGGAATTACTCGGTTTGAATTCACCGTTCGGGATTAAGCACATTCAAAGCAATTTTAAATGTTTTCCTGTGCAAATCATCCGCAAAAGCCACCATTATGTTCATATGCAATATGTTTTATCAAAAATTCGGACATTTTTGCAAACAAACTGATAAATGAAAAATAAAGAGGCTCTTTAACTGAATTATTCGACTCTTACTGGGGAGAAAATTTGTGCCAGGAATAGGCGAGGGTATCAGGAAGCTGATCCCTGAAAAGAGGTGATCGCTATAAAAAGAGAACTATCCTAATGACAACGGGGATACGGGGTCCCACTGAGTTTCGACTCTGTTATGACTCGTATGTCCTCAAGACGCTCTGCTCATCTTGTTTTCTGAAGTGGATGATTAGTCGATCTTTAACCTTCGAAGATTGCCGGATTGAATGAAACGGTGATATAACACTGATGAACTCAGATCACAATCATTCGCTTATTCCCTAACTTTTGCCTGGATCGCCCCCTTTTCGGGTTTTCAATCCATCGGGACACCCATTTTTTCCTGAGCCTCCCTTTTGGGTTTTCGACTCACCGGGTGTACTCTTTTTTTATATCCCTAATTTTTGCCCGAACCTCTTTATTCTCTTTTTTTTTGGTTCGTCGGGATGCCCTTTTTTTGCACGGACTATTCTTTTTATCGTCCAGCGGGTCTATTTTATGCGAAGTATTTTTTTTTAACTGCGTCTGAGTTAATAGGGGACGGGAATCCTTCGCCATTCATGGTTGTTAGCATCAAAATTCCGCCATAAAAAATCCTTTTAACCACGTACGGACCCTCATAGTTCGGTGTCCATTTGCCCCTGTGATCTGTGTTGGGAGGAAGAAATATTTTGAGTACCAATTCACCGACTTGATACCCCCGAGGGCGCACTTTCTGACCAAATGCTTTCTTCATTCGTCTCTGACCGAGATACGTCAATTCTGGGTACGTAGTTCCAGCATAGCACCTTAATCATCGAAGACAAGGTAAACAAAGCATCAGCAAATTGGTTTTCTTCAAAAGAAAATTAACAATCTTCTCGTGTAGTCTCTGTAAGGAACTAGATGAGGCTGAGGTATATACCATTTCCCGTTGGTTTGATTGATGACCAAAGCTGAATCCCCGTATACATCCAGGGTTTTAATCTGTATATTGACGGCTTCCTCAAGTCTTAGGATACAAGCTTCGTATTCGGCTTCATTGTTGGTGCAGGGAAAAGTTATTCTGGCACCAAATGGCATATGAACCCCCTTCCGGTGTGATCAACACTATACCAACTCCGCGACCATTGACGTGGACCGCCCCATCAAACATCATAACCCATTTGGATTCAGGCTCAGGCCCCTCCTCCGGGAGTGGTTCCTCTCAATCTTTCGATTTGAGAAACATGATGTCCTCATCAGGAAAGTCAAACCTCATAGGTTGGTAATCATCAATCGGTTGCTCTGCAAGATAGTCTGACAAGACACTTCCCTTGATGGCTTTTGTGAAGTGTATTGGATGTCATACTCTGTCAGTATCATTTGTCACCTAGTAACCTTTCCGGTAAGTGATGGCTTTTCAAAAATATACTTGACTGGATCCATTTTTGATATCAATAGAGTCGTGTGAGTCAACATCTACTGTCTTAGTCGGCGAGCAGCCCATGCCAAAGCGCGGCAAGTTTTTTCGAGCAATGAGTATCTTTGTTCACAGTCGGTAAACTTTTGCTAAGGTAGTATATTGCATGCTCTTTTCGACCTGACTCGTCATGCTGACCAAGCACACAACCCATTGACCTTTCTAACACAGTCAAGTACATGATCAACGGTCTTTCCTCTCGGCCTGTAGACTGGCCCCGATCTTGATCTCTTTCTTGTCGTCTTCGGTACCAACGTTGATGGTCTCAACCACCTCCTGATAAGGTGTAATAGCTCGGTCCTCCTGTTTCAACAATCTGGCTAACCCTTCAGGCAATTCACAATCTTCCTCAGCCCCTTCTTCGGCTTGATAGATAGGATTGTCGAAGTCATACTTGGCCATAGCAGTGTCGTTAGCAGTGAGATCTGAGTGGTCGGCTCTGCATGATGGAGGATCATGCTTTACCTTAGAATGAGAGATTTTTTTTTTTGGAAAGAAAGAAAAAACGAAAAAAGAAACATTGCCATTTTTTTGTAAAAGTAAAAAAAAACTGAAAGAAAGAGAACACAAAATTGTTTGCAAAAGCCGTCCTTTATTGATGATAAAAATAATTACGAAATGTAACTAAATGGATGGCCCTACAAATGAGCCGTTACACCTTGGGCAAAGTGTAAGACTTTATTATGCATGTAATAAAGGAAAACAATAAAAATCACTCTTTCAGTAGAGTAACCCGGACGGTTTTTTCAGACGACCAATTGTCGAGCTTTTCTCCTGGGACACACGGGCGAACCCAACTATCTAAGTCACAGTCGCTGTCAGCCTTGTCTTCATCTGCAACATTGACGATGTGGGGGGAAACCAAACCCCCGCTGGAGAGAGTACCGGTTTCATTCTTCTGAGATCCCGGAGCATACCCCAATCCAAACTTGTCTTCTTTGATGACTGGCTCCACAAATTTGCCCCAGCCTTGGGCATTACCAGCTTTAACCACTTCGACAGCTTGCTTGTATGAAGAGATAGAAGTCCCGACCTTCTCAAACTCAGGTGAAAAGACAGCTTCGAGCGCGACCTCATTGATGTTTGTAGTTTCGAAGCCCTGACACAGCATCTCATGCATCTCGCCGTCCATCTCTACATACTTAAATGTAGACAGGTGGCTAACAAAAATATCCTCTTCACCACATACAGTGACGATCTGACCTTCTAGTTCATATTTGAGCTTCTGGTGGAGGGTAAAAGTAACAACACCGACAGCATGAATCCAAGGCCGACCTAGCAGACAGCTGTAGGCAGGCTGGATATCCATCACATAAAAGGTGCTCTTGAACACCTGCGGTCCAATCTTAACTGGCAACTCAACTTCGCCAAAAACAACTCTCTTAGAGCCATCAAAAGCCCTCACAACTAAGTTACTTGGCCTCAGGATGATGCCATCGTAATCCAACTTCATTAAGGCTTTCTTTGGAAGAACATTCAGAGAAGAACTTGTATCAACCAAAACATGGGAAAGCATCACCCCTTTGCACTCCATTGTGATATGCAAGGCTTTGTTGTGATTCCTGCCCTCAGACGTCAGGTCATTATCGGTGAAACCTAGCCCCCAGCTAGCGTTTACATTGGAAACTACCGACTCCAGCTGGTTAACAGTTATCTCCGGTGGAACATAGGCCATATTCAGTACTTTCAACAAGGCTGCTCTGTGCGCCTCATAGCACATCAATAGTGAGAGAATGGAGATCTTTGAGGGTGTCTGATTTAGCTGGTCGACTACCTTGTAGTCACTTTTCTTGATAATCCTCATAAACTCATCCACTTCCTTCTCGAATGCGGTCTTAGGAGGATCTTCCTCAGTAGTAACCTCTTCGGTGGATACCTGTTTCCCTTTAGCCTTGGCAGCTGCCTCGGCTTCAGTATTCGCGCGTAATGTTGATGGTGCAAATAGGCATCCACTGCGAGTGAAGCCACCAACCCCTCCAACATTGTCTACAGCGGAGCTACCAATGTCAATGTCTTCTTCGTTAACTTTATGCCCCTGGCAGTAGATATCAACCCCATAGTGCCACGGGATAGCACTGTCTTTCTCATACGGAACAGGTCCTGGTACCGTGATGGTGATTGGACCAACCAAAGTCGGTTCACCGCTGCTGGTTCTGTACTTTCTGGTAAATATATTGTTGTCGGAGCGAGTCTCTCGGGAACATATATTTCTTCAGGAGTGAAATAAAACGTCACCGTTGATACATCATTCTTCACCGGATGGGCCTGATCAAACTGAAGACAACCTTCATCTATCAGCTGCTGAATACCCCTTCTCAAACTGTCACATCCGTTTTCGGCAGCTTGACAATTTCTACATTCTTCCCCACAGCCCGGGAAAATCTGTCCTTTCAGAAGTCGGTCTTTAACCACCGATAGCGAAGTCTTCACCTTAGTCACATCAGAAACCAAATTCAAAGTTTCCCCACTATCAACAACATTAATCCTCTGCCCGCCGTGAGTCGGCATCGGGTTCTGGATAACATTAGGCACCGGAGCAAAATTGATAGCCTGAGCATCTCTCAAATCTTGTACCTTTAACTGGAGAGCCTTGCAATTATCTGTAGTATGGCCAGGTGCGTTGGAGTGAAAAGCACATTTGGCGTTGACATCATAACCTCTAGGCAAATTATTGGGATCGATTGGTGGGGCCAGAGTTCTCAACGTAACCAGATTCATGTCAATCAGCTTGGGAAGTAATATTGAATAAGGCATTGGGATTGGCTCGATGACCCGGTCCGTCTGCCTTGGACGTTGTTGATAGTGTCTCTGCTGACCCGGATTACCTCCTTGTTGTTGATTGTTGTACCTGGGTTGTTGTTGCGGATGATATTGCGGTTGAGGAACATGTGTTGGAATAGTGACTGCGGCCACTTGATCTTGATAATAATTAGGGCGTCCTCTACCCCTGCCTCTGCCGGCATACACAACGCTTGCCTCGCCTTCTTTTCTTCGCTGACCGTTACCAACAAACGGTCTCTTGGGACCTGATGAGTTGGAAGCACTATTGTCTTGAATTCGGCCCATCTTCAACAGACTCTCGATTCTTTCTCCAGCAATTACTATCTCTGCAAAGCTGATTGACGGGCAAGCAGCCAATCTCTCAATATAATTGCCTTGAAGAGTGTTCATGAACATGTCCGCCATCTCCCTTTCGGACATAGGGGGTTGGACGGACACAGCAATCTGTCTCCAACGCTGAGCATACTCTCTAAAGGTTTCCTTGGCAGTCTGAGACATACCTTGCAACAAGGTCCGATTTGGAGCCATGTCCAAGTTGTATTGATATTGCTTGATAAAAGCCTCTGCCAAGTCTTTCCAGCTCTTGATGGTAGTACGAGACAAATGAGAATACCATTCACGAGAAGCTCCAGTTAGACTGTCTTCAAAATAGTACATCCACAGCTTTTCATCTTCCGTGTGAGCTCCCAACCTTCCCAAATAAGATTGGAGATGAGTGCGTGGGCAAGAAGCCCCATTGTATTTCTCAAAAGTAGGGGGTTTGAACTTGTGAGGAATGCTTACTCCCTGAACCAGACCAAGATTTGTGACATCAAAGCCTAAGGAATTTTGAGACTCCAAAGATTTGAGCTTCTCAGCAAGCTCATCCATACGGCGAGTGGTCTCGAGGGCCTCGTCGTGCAAAGAAAATTGATCATACTGATAATCTTCAGTAACGGGGCGCCCGTTAATCCGAATTCCTTGATTCACATCGTACCTTCCGCCAATACCATTCCCAACATTCCCTGTGTTGCCAACATTACCCGGGTTTCCATCAGCATTTGCGTTACCCGCGTTACCAGTGTTCACAGGGTTATCAGCGTTCCCAGGGTTACCAGGGTTTCCCTCAGCATTTGGTATCTCCACCTCCGGATCGGGTCTCGGTTGCTCAACCAATTCCCTCAGCTTCGCTTGGCCTTCTGCCATACCAGTCATCAATGTCATGAACTGATCCATCCTTTCACGCATATCAGCCAACTCTTTCTGTACTTGGTCCATCGCTAGCTGTGGACGATTTTCCTTTGTCGGGTACCTGTGGACTCGCTTGGGACCAATAACTACCTGATACAGGGAACAAACATTAGACACTGCGGTGACACCTGCAAAACAGACAAGGGTTAATATGCATGGTATGCGATGCACTGCTTGTTCAGTTTTAAGGCACCCCCATTTTGAAAGGGAATCCCTGCAAATGAATAAGCATGAGATGTTGGATGCAAATATGCAGATGATGTTATGCAATGCAAAGGCATGTCAATCAGAATTGATGGATCCGCTTGAACATCTGTCAAGTTGCACTTCCTGGAGAGAAATTCACTGAGGAATATAATACAAGACCAAAACTCTGCTCCAGAAAACCGGGTTGGTTGGAGGTTAAGGTTTCCTGAATTTAGCCCACCCCTGACTGGTAGGTTCTAAGAACAGAAGTTCGTCAGCTTCAGCCCTTCAGTCGCGAATAATACGTTTACCACTGAAGGTTTGGCATTATTACGGGATAAAAGACCTCCACTGACTCCCCTCAACAGGACATCCTAAAGCAAGTTCCCAGTCTCGGGGTCCTCAGATTGATCAGCGAGAATGCGCCCACCAGAGCTTACATAATCACGTCTCGGAGGAGAGGCCTCGACTGAGTTCTCGGGAAATGGTCACCAGAGTCGACGATTTCTAAAGGAACACCATGTCGTTACGGAACATCCGTAGGACATAATATATCCAAAAGAAACCTCGTCTGGGTGTGGTTCTTCACGAACGACTTAACGTAGCAACATGCCACGCAAGCCTCATGATCATCCACTCTAAAACCTGTGTGTACACTCAAGCCTGGGTAATGGGCTTATCTCTCATAGAACATCCCATCCCAACAAACAAACAAACAAATCCAATAGATACAACAGATGCATGCAA
The DNA here is from genome assembly GCF_024323335.1 of Lathyrus oleraceus. NCBI lineage: Eukaryota > Viridiplantae > Streptophyta > Magnoliopsida > Fabales > Fabaceae > Lathyrus > Lathyrus oleraceus. The sequence goes on from NC_066583.1 coordinate 258,804,510, forward strand.
GCAAGTAAGTAAATAAATGTACAAAAGCATGAACACCCAATAAACAAGAAATCACACAAGCTAGGAGGGACTCGCTTAGGGAAGATGGACCAGCAAGAGGTCAACTTCTTAGTCCCCAGCAGAGTCGCCAGCTGTCGCAGCCTGAAAAATACAGTGCGCAAAAAAACAACCGGCGAAAGAAAATGACAGAAGAGTCGCCACCGTGCGTTATTCATCCCAAAGGAGGGAAAGGAAACGCTCGAAGTAAACCTGAAAAAGGAAAGGACAAGACGGGGTCTCGCAACCAAATCTTGGGTTCGGGAGTCGGTTATGCGAAGGGAAGGTATTTGCACCCCTGCGCATCTGTAGTACTCTATGGGATCCACTTTTGTAGTTTTCGTCTAAAGGGTGTGGGTTTATCTTGTGCTGTTTGCAAAAAAAAAGGGTTAAATGAAAATGACTCGCGCGGATGTCGCATCCAATGCATACGTATCTCATCTGAATATGAGAATCAGAGTCTTCGTAGCTCGGCTACCTATGGGTTGGGGGGATGTGTGCTCGCTAAGACATCGCGTCTTATGCCTACGTATCTCATCTGGCCTGAGAATCAGAGCAAAACGTAGTTCGGCTAACTATGGGGTTATGGATTGGGTTTTGGACGAACGACGTCACTACGCAATCTACCGGATGCTCGACCTTTGGAGACTTACTCGCCTGTAGTAGAAGGAGTTAACGTGTTGCTTTGGGTTTTAGGGTTTGGGATGCTCAAGGGAAAAAAGGCAGTCCTTGATGAAGGAACCGCGCTACCTGCAGGGATACGAACACATACAAAACAAACATGTATAAAGTAAATGTGCCAACAAGGGGCTCAGAAGTAAATAAACAAAAGAAAACAAATGCCTCCTATCGAGGTCTTCCAGCTAAGAAAGCGATAAAATGCGGAAAAGAGGTAAAAGTACCACACGGATGAAGATCCGAAGTAACAGCAATTAAAAGAGTAAGAAACCCAGGGACCTCCCAAGCTAATGCCATCAAAGAAAAGTGAGTCAGTACAGGTAATCGGAATGAACCTCTAGGGGGTATCCCACAAATAAAGTGGGAAAACCACGCAAACCATCTCTGCAAGAGTCTGTGAGCCCTCACAAAAACTCAACAAAAGGGTTAGTGAAACACGATAAGCATTTTTTTCATGAATAACAGTATGGTTTCAGAAACCTCAAACCCTGTGGCATACATTTCAGAAATCATGTGATTAAACATTCAAGGCATAGGTTTCACCCATTCATGCATAATTAAACCCGTGGGCAAAAACATAATGAAATTCATCCATCATACCTCATACATTCAGATGATCCAAATTAAGAGCATAAAATCATGGGAATGAGGCAAACCTGATGGGAGAGACCGGTTGAAATCAAATGGCACGGCTGGGTTTGCAAGGCAATGAAAGTGTGTGAGTCAGATTGAATTTTTCAGAGCTGCCTGGGGGTTACTCTGAGTTCTCTGTCAGGTTTCTCTCCAGGTTTTGTCAAGGGTTTTGTTTCAAGGAAACCTCAGAGTATTTTGCTTCTCTTCCTTTTTCCCAAGTGAAGCCTTGGTATTTATAGACTGAATTTCATGGTTTTGTGGGCTCAAATGAGAGAGACCCAAGTCCAAATTTTTTTATTATATTTTATTTATTATTTTTTATTATTATTTTTTATTTATTTATTATTATTTTTATTTATTTATTTATTTTTGTAAAAAATCATTTTTTTTCGTTTTATTTTTCATTTTTTTTCCATTTTTTTTATTTAATTTTTTTTCGTATGTTTTTTTTTTATTATTATTTTTTCGGATCTAATTCTGATTGACATGATGAAATGCAATATGAAATGAATGCATGAATGAGGAGGGCAAATTTTGGGGTGTTACAAGTATCCATATTCATATATGTTGGATTGTTTATGCCTCTATAAATAATTTTCATATAGTTACTAATTAATACACACAAAGCACAAGTAATACTTACATGTAGTTCTATGAACTTTGACTTTTTACCTTGTAGATTATGTTTCACAAAAATTATATCCCTCCATAGCGCTACATGTCGGTAAAAGTTAAACATGAACATATATTCAAATGAATGAAAAAAATTCAAAATTATAGGTAAAATTTGAGTACTAAAAATAATACCACTTACAGGCTCAAAACATTTTGCATATCTTCATCAATATGATAGTGTAATGAGTATAACATAACTACAATATTTTTCTTCAGACATGAAATAATCAGTTTCCAATGTTCCTTACATAAACACTCTGAATAATTAATATCGTGTATAAAATTGATTTATAAATGAAAACAAAATTTAAATCATATACTTATTTATGGATAAATGGTGTCATGTAACAATCTTTATTCTTGAAATTCTAGTATCAGATATGAGATGTCGAAGGTAATGTCACGACACTAATATCTGAGTAATGCAAACAAAATAAAGATAGAGAATAGTAATGGACGATACACAAGCAATTGTTAACCCAGTTCGGTCCAACTCACCTACATCTGGGGGCTACTAAGCCAGGAAGGAAATTCACTAAAATAGAATCAGTTCAAAGACTCTTCGTACACTTCAACAAGTTACAGTCTTTCTCACCTAATCTCTACCCGTGCAATTTCTACCTAAGCACTCTTAGATATGAGAACCCACTCACTTCCCTACAATCACACCTGTGATCTTAAACAACAAACCCTTGAGAAAAGAAAACACTTTTCAATAACACACTCTTGATTTTACTTCACAGTTTCAATCATGAAGACACACTCTTGATCTTGCTTCACAGCTTTGATCAAGAAGACACACACTTGATCTTGCTTCACAGCTTTGATCAAGTAGACACACACTCTTGCTTAACAGCTTTAGAGTGACAAATTACAACCACAAATCAGTCCAATTCAATCATCAAAAGATGACTTGAATGGCTTACAAGTCTCATGACTAAACAAACACAAACCCTAGCTCTCTCTCTATATTTCGCTCAGTATTGGTTGTGTTGTAAAACAGGTTTTCTAAGTCCCTTTTTATAGAAGCTTTCAGCTGGGCTTGGACATCTTGAAAACCCTAAATCTATTTTCCAATCAAATCTTCTTATGACAGCTGATTAGATCTCCTTGGAAAATAAGTAAATCAGGTTGTAATCAATGATTGAATGCGCCTGCAAATCAGATCTTCAATCATACATAGATTGCCATTAATTGTGTAATCACAAAACACCAGACATTCATACTGAATGTTCTGTGTACAGGATGTCATGACATCGGGTCTGACATCCTGGAAAAATCCTGCATAATTCCATAATTCCTTTTATAACTTCCAGCAGGTACAACCATATCAGATGCCATGACCTTGTGTATGACATCTTGAAACAATCCTGCATGAACATGTCTGTCATTTAAACTCCAACAGGTACAACCATATCAGATGCCATGACCTTGTGTATGACATTCTGAAACAATCCTGCATGATCATGTTCTTGAATTCCAGCAGGTACATAGGATATCTCATGTTAAGACATCACACGTAACATCTTGTGAACACTCTTTGTTTTACCAAAATTTCTGCCAACACTTAGAATCAACAAACTCCCCCTTTGGAAATTTTTGGCTAAAACATATATCTGTCCTTTTTGTTCACAAGACAAACTATCAGCAGTTAAACAACAGTTTAAACAGCAGCAGAAGCAACACAATTACTAGCTATAGTTACTAGTAATACACACATGCACATGGGTACTTCTCCTCCCCCTAAATCTGTGCAACAAAAATAGAATTACTAGTTATGGATGCAACTAGTAAGACACACAAACGCACAAGGGTACTACTTCTCCCCCTAAATTTGTGCATTCGTCTCCATGAAAATAACATCACCTGTAACCACAGCACCTGTAACAATTAGAATGTCATTCTGACATCTGCTTCAACATCACCACCTGTGTATCACCACATCAGACATCCCCTTTGACATCTGTAAACAGAACAACATTCTGTCCAGCCACATACATCTCCTCACAGCTCCAGCTCCATATAAACACTTCTCCCCCTTTTTAGTGAAAATTGACCAAAGGTGACCAATTAGACAAAATAAATGTCAATTAGCCTAGCAGAGAATGTCAGCACAGATGTTATAACATTAAAAATGTTAAAACATAATTGTTCAGGAGATACAAACCATCATTATACACAGTTGTGATAGCTGAGATAATGAACAAATCCAAGGAACTCATTAAGAGTCCAAAATATTACAAACAGACATCAATGAGGACTGCCACAAATTTAAAAAAACAATAAGACTTCAGCATCCAGAACATCAGCAACACATCTTCGGCCACACTAGACCAGTCTTCGCCACATCACACTTCACCCAGTCAGAAATATCCTCTGGGATACACAAACATAAACTCCTTTGCTTGCTATAGGTTCTCATGAACACAGATCCCCAACTTCCCCCTTAAACATTCAAATTGATTGGCATCCAAAGCTTTAGTGAAAATGTCTGCTAATTGCTTTTCAGTAGTAACATGCTCCAGAGTTATGATCTTTTCTTCTACAAGTTCTCTAATGAAGTGATGACGAATGTCAATGTGCTTTGTCCTGTTATGTTGAATAGGATTTTTGGAAATATTTATAGCACTCAGGATATCACAGTATAATGTCATGACTTCTTGTGTGACAATGTATTCAGACAACATTTGCTTCATCCAGACCAGTTGAGAGCAGCTACTCCCAGCTGCTATGTATTCAGCTTCAGCAGTGGGTAGAGATACACAGTTTTGTTTCTTGCTGAACCATGAAATAAGATTGTTCCCTAAAAAGAAGCATCCTCCAGATGTGCTTTTCCTATCATCAGCACTTCCAGCCCAGTCAGCATCACAGTAACCAGTCAGCATGGATCTAGATCCATGAGTATACAACATCCCATAGTCACTGGTGCCATTGACATATTTAAGTATTCTCTTCACTTAGTTTATGTGACTGACTTTTGGTTCAGCTTGATACCTAGCACAAACACCTACAACAAATGCAATGTCAGGTCTGCTTGCTGTGAGATATAGCAGACTACCTATCATGCTTCTGTATAGACTCTGATCTACACTAACACCATTTTCATCTTTGGAGATTTTCATATGAGTAGGAGCAGGTGTCCTTTTATGGCTTGCATTTTCCATGCCAAACTTCTTCACAATGTTCTTGGTATACTTGCTTTGAGATAGAAAGATAGAGTCTTCCATCTATTTGACTTGTAGCCCAAGAAAGTAGGCCAGCTCTCCAACAAGGCTCATCTCGAACTCAGATTGCATTTGTCTAACAAAATGTTCAACCATCTGTTATGACATCCCACCAAATACAATATCATCTACATATATTTGTGCCACCATGAGCTTCCCTCCTTCATTCTTCACAAACAGAGTTTTGTCAATACCTCCTTTCCTGTATCCATTGTCAGTGAGGAACACTGTGAGTCTCTCATACCAAGCCCTGGGAGCTTGCTTCAACCCATAGAGGGCTTTCTTCAATCTGTACACATGTTGTGGGAGATTTGGATCTGTGAATCCTTTAGGCTGTTCAACATATACTTCTTCATTTAAGTAGCCATTCAGGAAGGCACTTTTTACATCCATTTGAAACAGTTTGAATTTCAGAATGCATGCCACTCCAAGCAATAATCTAATGGACTCAAGGCGAACTACAAGAGCAACTGTTTCATCAAAGTCTACTCCTTCAACTTGAGTATATCCTTGAGCTACTAATCTAGCTTTGTTTTTAGTAACAACCCCTTGTTCATCAGATTTATTCTTATATACCCACTTTGTACCTATGACATTTACTCCTTTAGGTCTAGGAACCAATTCCCATACTTCATTCCTCTTGAATTGGCCTAACTCCTCTTGCATGGCATTGATCCAGAACTCATCAGTTAAGGCTTCCTTGACATTTCTGGGTTCAATCTTTGACACAAAGCAGCCATGTGAGATCACTTCCCTTGATCTAGTAGTGACTTCTTTATCTGGATCTCCTATGATAAGATCTTTGGGATGATCCTTCTGAATTCTGATAGAGGGTCCCTTGTTGATTTTGTCATCTTCAGGTTCAGCTTGAGGAGGTTCTCCTTCCTTATTTTTGTCTGAGAAGTCAGCTGGAGAATCATTCAGAGATGTCTCGACATCATCTATGACATCAGTCTGTTGGTCATCAACCACAACATTAATGGATTCCATCAATACATTAGTTCTGGAATTAAAGACCCTGTAAGCTCTGCTGTTTGTTGAATAGCCCAGAAAAATTCCCTCATCACTTTTGGGATCCATCTTTTTTCTTTGCTCACGATCAGCCAAGATATAGCATTTGCTACCAAAAACATGGAAGTATTTGACTGTAGGTTTTCTTCCTTTCCAGACTTCATATAAGGTTGTGGGAGTCCCTTTCTTTAATGTCACTCTGTTGTGAACATAGCAGGTTGTGTTCATGGCTTCAGCCCAAAAATGGTAGGGCAATTTCTTAGCATGAATCATAGCTTTGGCTGATTCTTGAAGAGTCCTATTTTTTCTTTCCACCACACCATTTTGCTGGGGAGTGATAGGAGATGAGAACTCATGATGAATTCCTTCTGAAGAGCATAATTCAGCAAATTTGTTGTTCTCAAATTCCTTCCCGTGATCACTTCTAATTTTGATAATAGGACTTTCTTTTTCTCTTTGAAGTTTCAGACAAAGCTCCTTAAAGGCTTCAAATACATCAGATTTTTCTCTTATAAAATTGATCCAGGTGTATATGGAGAAATCATCCACCACCACATATGTATACTTCTTTCCACCAAGGCTTTCTACTTGCATGGGTCCCATCAAGTCCATATGAAGGAGTTCCAAGACTTTGGTAGTGGTGTCATGTCTGAGCTTTTGGTGTGACATCCTTGTTTGTTTTCCAATCTGACATTCTCCACAGATTTTTCCCTCATCAATCTTTAAGTTGGGAATTCCTCTAACAACTTCTACTGATATGATCCTCTTCATACCTTTAAGGTGCAGGTGGACCAATCTTTGATGCCATATCTTCACTTCTTCCTCTTTGGCTAAGGTACACATTGAAGAGTATCCAGTTTCTTGAGAGCTCCACATGTAGCAGTTGTCTTTGGACCTAACTCCCTTCATGATTACTTCATTTTTCATGTTAGTAATCAAACATTCAGTTCTGGTGAAGTTTACATTCAGACCTTGATCACACAGTTGACTGATGCTTATAAGATTAGCAGTTAATCCCTTAACAAGTAGGACATCGTCAAGGTCAGGAACTCCAGGGAAATCCAGCCTACCCATTCCCTTGATTTCACCCTTTGCACCATCACCAAAGGTAACATAACTCATGGCATGAGGGTGAAGTTCAATTAGCATATTTTTGTTCCCAGTCATATGTCTGGAGCAACCACTGTCAAAATACCAGTCTTCTTTGGCTGAAACTCTGAGGGAAGTGTGAGCTATTAGACTTGTAACCTTTGTCTTAGGTGTAGCACCTCAAATTTGCACCTCCCATTTTGTACATACATTTTCATGATTAGGTCATTAACATAACATAGTCCACTGCATAGCATTGCATTGTCCTTTGCCCAAGTGCAAGTCACCAGACAAGATTAGGTCAATTGGTTAGGAGGATCAGTTGAGCAAGCAAGCAAGTGCAAATCCTATTGAGACAAAGCCCTAGGGTTGATTCAACAAGTTCATATGATTCAAGGATCATTTTTAAGTGGTTTGACCAAGGATTGGATGATCAAAGCTCAACAGTCAAGCTGGATTTCATCTGAAACCCTAGAAAGTCAACTGTGGTCAACTGTGCCAGAAATCAAGGATTTGAAGGTGGGAGTTGGTTTGAAAGGCTTCATTCATGTCCATACAAGTCTCATTTGACATTTCAAAGATCAAGATTGAAGAATTTGAGGTCAGATGAAAAGTTTCCAAAAATAGTAAGTGACCTGTAATTTCAAACTGCAAAAAATGGAAAGGTCTTCTCCTCAAATTTACATGTCCAAGAAAGCTTCAAATGGAATTTTTTCCAACATGAAAGTTGAAGATCTTGCTCTCACCTTTCCAAAAAGTCCAAGAACATTCATTTCTCATTTGTGGTTGGCAAGTTATGATCAAATCATTTTCAAGGAAAGTTGAACTTCAAGGAGGCATAACTCTTGAACCATTTGGCCAATTCATGTGATTCTTTTTTGAGCAAACTCCATTTGACATGCTTTATCATAATCCATCATCACATTTCATCAAAAATCATCACATAAAAATGGCATTTTCCAAGTGAATCAATTTGAATTTTTGGAGGGAAATTGCTAAATTGAAATTTATGCATTCCATTCACTTCAAACCAATCCCATATGCATCCAAACAGGTTTTGAAGTTCAAGTCAAGTGGAAATTCGTGACTGTAGCATGCCATGCACATGCATGAGGGCATTTTGGCCAAAATTGCATAAAGCTCCATTTTCACTAATCTTTTGGTTTTGCCTAAGCATGATTAACAAGTTGGATTAGCAAGGAGTATATATTCTTAATCCTAACAGAAAATCAAGAACACAACCACAATCTCAGATCCAAACCAAAAATCTCTCAAATTCTCTCAAATTTGTTCAAACTTTTTTTTCACTTTTCCATCGAATTTCACCATTGCCTTTGCTTTGTTCTTGCTTGATTCATCATCTGCAGGTATCATTGAAGTTCTGTTGAGGAAAAGAGTGAAGAAATCTTGAAGAAATCGCAACTGTTACATAGAGCATCATCCATGGCAGTTTGAATTTGGAGCAAGATTGAGCATAATTGAGCTAAAGACTCGACTTCATTCATCTCCTAAAGCATCAAAGAGCATCTGTTTCAAGCTTACACATCCAAAAAAACTCCAAATCGAGATCTGCACTTCACACAAGGTTGGAATTCGATCTTCACAATTGTTGTAATTATGTTAGGCATTGGATAGATCTTGGATTGTAGAGTAGCATGCACTTTGTAGAATTGAAATTCATTAAGATTCGAGTGAGATATTGTGATTTGAAGATTGGTAACCAAAACTTTCTTCGCTCGATCCGTCCATGTTCTTGAGAGTTAGAGGAAATAGATGCTGGATTCATGATGTAGGTGGAGAGACGAGTTCATTGATATATGATTTGTAAATTTCTGTGCACTTTCGTTCTTGATGATTGAAGAACATGATGAATGTTCATGAACCCTAGCAAATTCGTGCCCAGAACTCGTGTAGATCCTTGGTCTTGCTGTTTGCATGTGTTTCCATGTTTTCGCGCCATGAAGCCAATGAGAACAGGACACGTCTTTTAGTGAAACGCTGCGTTTCACTTGGAACGCGCGTTTTAGCATGTGAGCGAGGTTCGATCCTCCGCTCTGGCCTTTTCCATTTAGGCCTTGGCATATTTTCTTCATGTAGTTTCCACATTTCACCATGCCTTGTTTCATGATTTTTATTTTTTGTCAATCTTCCAAAAAATCATAACTCACTCAATTTTTATCCAAATCATATGAGGTTTTTTATGCCATGATCCTTGTGATGTCCTTGATTTTTTGATGATTTTTAATAATATTGTGCACGGTTGAAAAAAATATTTGCCTAGGGTTTGTTTTCACATGTCACTTCTTGCACTATGCTTACTCTTTTGATCATGAAATGATGATGCCTCATTAGAAATTCTTGAAATTTTACATGTGTGTTCAAGACTCATTCCTGGTAATTTTGGTATATGATTTGTGATTTTTGCATTCCTGTATTGAGAGATATGACATGATCATTTGAGGTGTGACAATTTGTGTGACACCATGTCTTGTGCAACTTCTTGATTTTTGTTACCATGCCATATGAACTTGATTTGAGCTGGATTTTTGCATGTTGATACTTATGAGTGTTGAGTTTGAATGTGAATTTTCCTGGAAATTTTGAATGCATTTCCTATTTGTTTGAGAATTTCTCCCCTGTTTGACCAAATGTGGACTTCTTATGAGACATGATTTTATTTGATTTGTGAAATTCTGGTGGTTTATTGGATGGACTTGAAATTTGGCATGTGTATTATAGACATCTTGAAGTTTGCCATGGATTTGATTTCATTCATTTATCATGCTTGGTCTCTGTTTTATGATTGCTTGAAGTGGATGCATGTTTTGATGCCTTGTATGAGCTTGTTTGAACTTGGCTTGACTTTATGAATTTAATTGACTTGCTTCCCTTGGTCCAAATAACTTGAAATTTGGTATGATTTACATGTTATGAATGCTGTTTAACCATGAATTGTTTGGTGATTTATTGAAATGTTTGTGAGCTGATTTGAGTTGAATCTTTCTGTTTGGTTCTTTGAGGTTCTAAATTGCATGTTTTGTACTCTTTGCTTCATGAAATGATAATGGTTGACGATATGAATGTGAAACCACTTGGATTTGTTTCTTAATTGATTGATCTTGATTTTTGATAAGTTTCATGTTCTGTTTTGACTTTTTGTTCTCATTTGGACCCTAGTCTTGTACTAGTGGTTTGTGTTCTCACATTTGAGCTTTGTTTCAGGTTAAGAGCACAATTGCTTATGCTTGATGATGTGCACTCAATTGGAGTTGGCTTGTTGCTTGTTTATGACTAACTTTGAATTTGTTTTATAGGTTTTGAAACTTGAGTTTGTGCCATGTGGCTTGCACCTTTGTGCATTGACTGTTGTTTGACTGTATAGCTAACTATTGACCATTGTCTGTTTGCTTTTGTTTGAGCTGAGTACTGATTATGTTGGATTGATTTCAGGTACCTTAGTTGCTATAGTTCACTTGTGAACTTGTGTTTGCTTTGCTTTCTAGCTTGAGCATTGAGGTATAATGATCTCTTCTCCATGTAGTCTGGAAGACCTGGCCTATTACTTGGCCAGGCACCTGTCTGAAGTCCTCCTTAAGAGGCAATGTTTGTGCTTGTTTATTTTGTCCCCAAGCAGGAAAAGACCTTTGTTAAGGCAATTGGCAGACACAAGAGGTGTGTAGTCCACCTCCTGCTATTCTGTTGAGTCGTCCCTTGGCTCACATCACATGTTGATGCCTTGTGGACATTAACCCAAGATCAGTTGAGTCAGTGTCACAAGTGTAGAAGGGTTCCCACTTTCTGGACCCACACTTCATTGTCTAAAGCTCTCCCTGACCAGGGATAGGAGCTGTGAAGTCTCATCTTCACTCACCTTTCATCAGCTTCACCTTGACTCTCAATGTCAAGGTTAAGAGCTAACCTCACCCTGATACAGTGGATTGTTTTTCGAGGTTGACATGACCCCTCGACTAAAGCCTAGCCTTGATGTTTGAGCCCCTTGTTGGTGTGTTTACTTCATGCTGTATGTGTTTGTGTGGTGTGATTGTATCCCCTAGGTTTGCTAGACTCCGTGTAGTCTCGTTTGCATGTCAATTAAGGTAGCACGGTTCCTTCGTATAGGACTTCCTTTCTTGCTTGAGCTTTCCTAAAACACAAACAAACATTATCCCCTCTTAAGGATACGTCAACTCCTTCTACTACAGGTGAGTAAGTCTCCAAAGGTCGAGCATCCGGTAGATTGCGTAGTGACATCGTCCACTTAAAAAATACAAACCAGCAGAAATAGTTTAGCCGAACTACGGCAACTCTGATTCTCATGTCCAGATGAGATACGTAGGCACGAGATGCGATGTCTTGTCGTGTTTGACTAACAACTAACACTAATTCTTTTCTCTCGCCCTCGTTGCGATTGAGACCTTCCCCTTCTCTTGCCCTAGTTGCAATCGAGACCCTTCTTCTTCTTGTGTTGGTGTTAGAAGATGGATGTAAGCCCAGCGATTGGCATTCCGTATCCTCTTGTTGTGTGTTTGGAGTCCGGTATAAGTCCATCAAGTGGCATCTGGTTTCCAGTGTGGGTGTGTTTGGTTCGGAATCTGATGTAAGTCCAGCGATTGGCATTCGGATTCCACGTTTGCCTGAGTCTGTTTTGTTTGTGTGCGTGAACCGAGCTACGGATGCTCTGATTCTTCTTTGTCCGAGAAGATACGTATGCATAGGATGCGACATCCTAGCGAGCATGTGTTTTCCCCCAGTCCGAACTACTTAGACTTTGATGTCTATGCTTGATAGACTAAGTAGGCCCAGGATGCGATATCCTGCCGAGTCAGTTCCGTTTGTTTTCTTGTGTCTCTTTCAGCCGGTGTTTGTTTGATGTTTGAGCAGTATTTTAGCAACCATTTTCCTTCCTTTTGTGCGTGGATCCCGTCGAGTACGACGGATGCGTAGGGGTGCTAATACCTTCCCTTCGCATAACCGACTCCCGATCCCATTCTCTTTGGTCGCGAGACCATGCTTTTTCCAGGTTTACTTCGAGCATTTCCTTTCCCTCTTTTGGGATAAATAACGCATGGTGGCGGCTCTGTTGTTCTTCGTTTCCCGCCGGTTTTTCGTGTAATGCGACAGCTGGCGACTCTGCTGGGGACTAGAGAAGTTGACCTCTTGCTGGTCCATCTTCCCTAAGTGAGTCTCTCCTAGCGCTCTCTAGGTTAGGGTTTTGGTTGTTGTTTGCTGTTATTTATTGCATTCATTTATTTATTGTTTGCACTTATGTGTGCATTAATGTTTGCATTCATTCATATTCATCTGTGCTGGTTGTGCTGTGTTTCTCTGTTTGGGGTGGGAGTTACTCGAGGTAAAAGGCCCAATACCCAGGCTATGAGTGAAATCTAGGAAACCTAGGAATAAAGTGATTCATGGGAAGCGGGTGGTATGCGCCACTTAGCGGAACATTGATATCACGAGCAATCCAGACTCTGATGGGGTATTATCGGTGCATACATCGGGTGCGCACAGGATGAATGTCTTGAAAGGGTTGTTTATCCTGCGTTTCTCTCGACCTTACCTTGGCCTAGATGACACCCGTGAGTGGGGAGGGAATGATCATTATTACAGGTACTGTTGCTGACTTGATGGTGACTTGTTGGTGACTCTGAGTACTGATGGTGACTTTGGTTCAGATGAACTTGTGGGTACTTACTTCTGTCACGCCGGAATTCTGTCTGTGCTATCTGTCAGCGGGTTCCGTTTATTTCGGATCCCCGGGTTGAATTTGAGAGTACTCGTTCAAAGAACCTGGTTGTCATCCGTTCAGTGGATGTTCCTGTGATGATAAGATGTAATCTCCGGTTCCGTTTATTTCGGAATTTCCCCCAGTTGGATTTATGGTGACTTAGTCCCTCAGATGACTGTGACTGGTTCAGAGGCTTGATGGGTCTTTAGATGACTTGGTGGCACAGTGACCTGCATTCATGCATTTGCATCATCCCATTTTGCATCCATCTGCATTAAACCCATGTCTATCCGTACTCAGGGTCCATGTTTGATCGAGATTCTGGTTGAGAGACATCCAGATGTCAGAATGTTATTGATGAAAAATTATCTGTCCCTGTGACGCCAGAATCAGAGGCCAGAATGTTCCCGATACGGATAGACATTGCATGCGTGAGTCATACTAACCCATTTGCTGTTTTGTAGGTGTCAACCGGTGCGCATAGCTCGTCTGTTCATACATCCTGCTAGGATCAACAAATCAGACTGATGGATCCACCTAGTGCCGACATCCTCGAACTGAAAGAGATGATGAGGGAGTTGTTCAGTGTTGTGCAAGGGCTTGCCTTAGGGCAGAAAGCCATGGTTGAGAGATTGGAAAAGATTGAGAAATGGTTGATAATGGAGAAAGTCCAGGGAAAGGCTCCGTCATCCGAAGCAAACAACCCCTCTGGCACTGTAGCAAAGAAACCCTCTGGCAGTGGTCTGCTCAAAAAGGAGGTTGAGTCAAGTGGTGTGCCAGCAAAGAAAGAACACAGTAAGGATCGTTATCACCCTTATGCTATCGCTGTAAGCACTCCTGTTGGTGATCCACCTGCCCAACAGCAACAACCACCACCTCCACAGAAAGTATTGAAAGCTAAGAGCCAAGTCAGGAGGGGGAAGACGGATCGTCAGTTTGATGAGCCACCCGTGACTTATACTCTTTTGTTCAAAAGGTTGAGGGATCTAGGTTTAGTCCGGCCAAGGATATTGATTCCCATAGCACAACAGCGGAGACCTCCAAATTATGATGAGAATGCCAGGTGCGATTTCCATTCTGGGGCACCCGGGCACATCATTAAGGGTTGTAGAGCTTTCAAACATGTCGTCCAGGATATGGTGGACTCTAAGGCTATCATCTTGGCACAGATAATGAATGGAGATGTCAACCCCGTACCCAGGCAGGGTCCTGTAAAAGTGAAGATGGTGAAAAAGGCCAAGAGAAGAATGGAGGTGACTGAGGAGGGTCAGTTAAAGGTTCCAATGTCTGTGGTTCCAAAACCTCTGATGAAGGATGGAGCTTTCTCTGGTGCTGATATTTGTTGTGAGGCCGCCGCCACAAGGGGATGTGTAGTGATGGGAGACACTACCCAGAAGATGAAGGAAGTAGAAACAGATAGTGAAAAAGTTGAAACACCAAGTCAAGCAATTGAAACCGTCAAGGTGGAGAATGCCCTTGTTGCTGAGAAAGAGAAAAGGTTGTCCATTTCCTCTTATAAACAAGCCCTGGAAGTGGTGAAGAACAGAGAGGCCCGAGGCTAGGGAAGGATCATTGATATCGTGGTAAAGGCAGACATGTTTAGGGTCGGTTATCAGCCGGATCAAAAGTCGTCTAGACCAAGCAGAGGATGTCGTCCACCGTACACCTTTGTCAGTGCAGGAATGCTGGATCCCGATCATGCTCGTTCTGTGAGTGAAGAGATTGACCGTGACCGCGAGCTCGAGGTGTGGATAAAGTCGTGCGTACCAGAGAATTGGAAAGCCTCCAAGATCGCCGTTGTCACTCATCCAGAAGAATAGTATTTCTGTGTTTTCAGTTTTGTTTGCATGAAAGCCATACGTTTTGCCCGAAACGTAATGGTCCATTGTAAGGGCCATCTTGTGTGTTTCATTATGCAACATTTGCATCAGTAATAAATGGATGTTTTTGTGATTAAAAGCGGTGTTCCCTGTTTTTCATTTATTTTTGCAGTTTTAAAAAATAAAAATGGCAATGTTTATTTTCATTTTGCTTTCCTTTTGATTTGTCTTGCTCCGACCTCAAAAGTGACTTTTCTCCGGATCTCATTGATAACAATTCGGTTACACCTCTGTATGACTTCGACAATCCGATCTATCATGCCGAAGAATAAGGCGAAGAAGATTGTGATTTGTTGGAATTAGCCAGGTTGTTGAGACAAGAGGAGAAGGTGATTCAACCGCACGAGGAGTGATTCAAGATGGATATTCCAGGCACCGCCGAGGTCAGAAGGGAAGTGAAAGTTGGTTCCGCCTGGAGGCAAGTGTCAAGAGCGAAGGCGATGCCAATCGGTCTCAGGAATACCGATGCCACGTATCAGAGTGACTTTGTTTCATGGTATGATTCATCGTGGAATCAAATGCTATGCTGATGACATGATAGCAAGGTCCCAAGCAGAAAAAGGGCATCTGGTAAATCCGGGGCAAGTCGTTTGACCGGGTTGAGACAACTCAGACTGAGGTTGAGTCCGAATCAATGCACTTGTGGAGTGCTGTCCGGTAAGTTGCCGAGGCTTATTGTGAACGAGAGAGGAATCGAGGTCGATCCTGCAAAAGAAAAAAAGAGAGAAAAGAAAAAGAAAGAAAGAAAGAAAAGAAAAGAAGAAGAAAAAAGTAATGCAAGAAATGCCTGAACCGAAAAAAAAGAAAGCAAACGGTCAGGTGGATAATGGTTGCCAAGGGGCATTAAAAAAAGTAAGTTACAGGAACCTTTGATTCTGATGACTCTGGTAGAGAGACGGTCATCAATTCTGTAATTGACAGCCCTCGAGGGGTCTATGAGGTGTGTACTAGGTCAGCATGACGAGTCTTGTCGAAAAGAGCATGCAATTTACCTAAGCAAAAAGTTTATCGACTGTGAAACAATACATTCACTGCTCGATAAAACTTGATGTACTTTTGCCGTAAAAAGTTAAGAGCATTCACTTAGGGTGTGGAAGAAATAAGTTGGGGAGAACGAAAAAGAATTGGTAAGTACCACAACTCTTGTAAAAGAAAAGAAAAACCGAGCAAGCATTAAAAAATGTATGTATAGAAAATATAGAAAAGAAACATCTGTTTTGTATATTTGATGTGAAAGAAAAGAACAAAAATAGAAAGAATGAAAATGAATGCTTGCTTGGAAGAAAAATAGTGAAAAATAAAAATTGAGTTGTGGAATATGTGTTGTGAAGGTTACAAATAAGAAACAAATGAAACAAAGTCGAGTAGTGTGAATAATATTGTGAATGTCTCTTTTGCATCGGCACTTTCGTTTCAATGGCCTTAGAAATGTCCCTTGTTTGTTAACCTAGCCAAGTTGCACCCTAAAAGCCCTTAGTGATCTTTATGCTTCCACAGTACCATTTATAATTGTTAGACATTGTATGAATCTATTTGTTTTCTTCATTGTTTGTTAGAGAGTGAGATTATTCCCGCGGTTGCAAACGCGTAAAATCTTCATTCCTTATTCGAAGAGGAGAGATAGGATGATTCATTCAGAATATTATTGTTGTAGATAGATAAATATTTTGCATTGCTATTTAAGTTTTAGTTCTTATGTATTATTTTATTCGAACCGTTGGAAACTTGTATTTGCTGATTTCGCTTGTGTTTGAGCCGTTTATCCAACTTCGGAGAAACCAGTTTCTTAAAGCAAATCCTCTTGTCCTGCAAGAGGCATACTTTGCTTGAGGACAAGCAAGAATCTAGTTGGGGAGAGTTGTTAGATGCCCAAAAGTGCTTATTTGAGCTATCATATGTGGGCATCTTTCACTCTTTTTCCTTGCTAAAATTGTCAAAACCACATTTGTTTTACATGGAATGCATTACATTGATAAACAAGCTTGGTGCCTTTGATTTGTGTGTTATTGTGCAGGAAAAAGGCATGAACTAATTGAAAATGAAGACACAAGAAAATTGGCAAAGGAACCAAAGAATACAAGCATTTCATCAGCCTGCTCGCTAGGCGAGGCTGTGGCGAAGCACTGCTTCGCTAGGCGAGCTCCAGGCGAAAAGCTCCAGTAAATTGTCAAATTAATTCGTCAGGCGAGCTAAAGGCGAAGGTGGTAGCGAGTTCATTCTGTTTTGGTGAAAAGCGCAGCCAGCACTCACTCGCTAGGCGAAGCTCTAGCGAGTCCCCAACGAGCATTCCAGTAGCAAAACCTCTCAACCTCGCTGGGGCGAAGGTTGAAGCGTGTCCTTCGCTAGGCGAAGGTATGTTCGCTAGGCAAACATGACAGTTCAAGCAGACCCTGTTTCTCTGGGCGCAGGTGCCTTATGTGCCCATATTAGACCCTCGCTAGGCGAGCCATTCTGCTCGCCTAGCGAACATGACAGCCCAGCAGAGGTCTATAAGTAGCAAGTGCCACTTTTGAGCACCATACCTCATTTTTACCAACTTTTTCCACTTTTGTACTTTCTTCTAGATATTTTTGCAGCATTGTTCTTGGGATCTTTTATGCCCTAGTTTTCATTTCTCTTCATCTTAGAACCATCTTCCACAAAAAGAAGGTGGATTCCCATCCAACTTCGATTATCCGACTTGGATGTTGATCAACCTTCTTTCCTTACTTGCCGACCAAGCTACCATGAAAATGAGTAGCTAAGTCATCCATTTGTCAAGGTTAGATGTAGGTGATTACTAGCTTTGTGTGTAAATGTAAGGATCCTCATATGTAAACTCTTTAATGGTAAATATATGATGAAAACTTTGTTTCTATTTAAAACTCTTTGTGTTGGTTTATGATCGAGAGATGTTTACCGACTCTTGACCTAGGTTTTCATCCAAACTTGTTTGTTAGCTAGAGATAGTAATGAATGATTTTGTTCACCATAAGGTTGAACCAAAAAGTTGTCATTTTGATAGATTGTGTTCGAGAGAAACAATGGATCAAAATGGCAAAACTCACAATGTGTGTTCGAGAGAAACATGTTGAGAGGACTTTGTGAAATGATTTATCATCTAAAGGAGTTTATAAGATTGTTGACCGAGCAAATACATGCAAAGTGATCATTGAAACCTAACTTTGACAATATTTCTCATTTAATCAAACCATAACTTTTACCGCAATTTATTACTTTTTATGCAAGATAACTTGATTAAAACCAAAACCCTATTGTTACATTGAGCTACGATTAATACAACCATCGAACGACGGTGATATCTTACAATCCCTGTGGATACGATAACAAAAACCCGACACGAAATATACATTTCAACAAAATGGCGCCGTTGCCGGGGATTGTAAATTGATATTGCGAGCATCGCAATGGTTGTTTAAGTTTTAGCTTGTGAATTTTTGACTTGTGCTTGTAATTTGTTTGGTTTAGTGTGCAGCTTACATTTTATGCGAGGGCAAATCCCTGTGGACGAACTTCTTTTTGATCCTGAGATCGAGAGAACCGCAAGGAGGCTCAATAGCAAAACGAGACGTAGGAGGCAACAGGCTAGACAACGCCAAGAGCAAGGAGAAAGTTCTTCAACCACAAATCCACCACCATTCATACCAAACATGGAGCCACAACCACCACCACCTATTTCTACTCCATGTATCAATAGTCCAAGGAACACCGCTCAGTTTGCCAACCACACAGGAAGGCAAGCTGAGATGAAAACGGGAACTCTGAATTTATTATATGGGAGTCCATTCACCGGAATGGACCATGAAGACCCATTTGCTTTTCTCACAAAATTTTATGAGATAGCATTGGCTGCCGGAGTGGATCAGGCTCAGGAGCTTCCGTTGTTCAGACGATTATTTCCACACGCTTTGCTCGGAAAAGCAAAGGATTGGTACCTAGATCAAACACCAGCCGTAATGACAGACTGGAACGTGTTAGAAGAGAAATTCATCGAAAGATTTTTCTCCCATAACCGATTCATGGAATCAAAGACGGCCATCTCGGTGTTTTCTCAAGGAACCAGTGAATCTTTGAATGAAGCGTGGGAAAGATTCAAGTCCATGCTTCGGAAATGTAAAGGGCATGGATTTGATGAAATGACTCAAATCCATATCTTCAGAAATGGACTTCAACCAAACTGCAAAACGTTGTTGGATGCTACCTCGGGTGGCTCTTTATTGTCAAAAAGTGCCGAAGAAGCCACGAACATTATAAATCGAATGGCTTTGAATGATCTTCAGAGTCAAAGTCGAGGAAATTCTTTGAAGAAGGCGGGAGTGCTTGAGCTAGGGACGAACGATGCCATCCTTGCCCAAAACAAGCTCATCTCACAACAAGTGGAACTCTTAACGCAACAAATCAAAGAGTTAAGAGAACCGTCAAAAGCTAAACAAATAGCTTGTTGTGAACTTTGTAAAGGTGAACATGACACCGGATTTTGTCCACCTCCCGGTTTTGACGAAGTAAACTACATGGCCAATCAACGGGACTATCAACCGAGACAACAACAACAACAACAACAACAACCTTATCAACCGCACCCTCAAAATCAACAACAACAATTCCAAGGGAACCAAGGGTTCCAACCTAGAAGCAACTATTATCATAACCAAGGTTATGGAGGTGGTTCTTCTAGCCGTCAAAACCCTCCCCAAAATCCTTATCAACCTTAACCTCAACAACCGCCGGTCGTAACTTCTAAATTGGAAGAGACATTGACGCAATTCATGCAAATGTCAATGGCTAACCAAAAGAGCAATGACGCGGCCATAAAAAATCTCGAGACTCAAGTTGGGCAACTTGCTAAGCAACTCGCGGAACAACAAACCGGTCCTTCCTTTTCGGCAAACACGCAAACAAATCCTAATGCACATTGTAAGGCGATCATGACGAGAAGTGGGAGGGAGTTGGGTAGTGAGAATGAAAAAAGAGTTGAGATTGAACAAAGAGAGAAAGAGAAAGAAATTGAGGAGGAAATAGTGGAGGAAAATGTTGATGGTGAAGTAGGAGTGTGGAGTAATGGTGAAGAAGTTGAAAAGAATCAAAATAATGGTGAAGTTGAAAAAGAAACAGGTGTGGAGATGGGGAAAAACACAAGTGATGAGGTAATGAGGGAGGTAGTGAAAAAGCCTAGATGGAAGAGTGCTAGAATTGCAAAGGGAAAGGAGGTAGTGAGCGCTACTCCTATCCAAAACCTTCCTTATCCTCATGCTCCTTCCAAAAGGGAGAATGAACGGCATTACGCCCGGTTCATGGATATTTTTAAACAGTTGCAAATCAACATTCCGTTTGCCGAAGCCTTGGAGCAAATGCCCAAGTATGCCAAATTCATGAAGGACATACTAACCAAAAAGCGGAGGTATACGGAACCGGAGACCATCGTCCTTGATGCGAGCTGTAGTGCCATTATTCAAAGGACGCTTCCTAAGAAAGAGGTTGATCCGGGAAGAGTTACATTGCCGGTTAAAATTGGTGACGTTTATGTCGGGAAGGGACTTATTGACTTGGGGTCGAGCATTAATCTTATACCTTTGTCAATTATCAAGAGGCTTGGCAACATTGAGATTAAGTCCATCCGAATGACGTTGCAATTGGCGGATAAATCGACAACCCATCCTTATGGCGTAGCCCAAGATGTTTTGGTGAAGGTCGACAAATTCTTTTTCCTGGTCGATTTTATTGTTATTGATATGGAGGAAGATGATGATGCTCCGCTCATCTTGGGCCGACCATTCATGAAGACCGCGAGAATGATGATAGATGTTGATGACGGGTTAATGAAGGTGCGAGTTCAAAATGAGGAAGTCACATTTGATCTATTCGAGGCGATGAAGCATTCAAAAGATAGAAATGATAGCTTTCGCATCGATGTGATTGAAGACGCTATTATGGAGGTTTCAAAGCATATTCATGAGATATCTCTTATGGAGTTAGCTCTCGACGACTCATTGGAGGTTTTCACTGTTGAAGAAGAGCTAGCTCTTGAGGAATGCTTAAAGGAACTTGATAGTTTAGACGACCTACAACCATGGGAAGTAGAGGAAGAAAACTTGAAGAAGGAGGTCATTGACGAAAAAGCGCCAATTGAATTAAAAGTGTTACCTTCGACTTTGAAGTATGTGTTTCTAGATGAGACCGAGGCAAAGTCGGTCATCATAAGCAACCTTTTGACAAAAGAAGAAGAAGCCCGCCTAATCATTGTGCTAAAAACCAATCAAGAAGCTATGGGTTGGACTCTTTCCGATCTAAAAGGAATAAGTCCATCCTATTGTATGCACAAGATTTTGATGGAGGAGGATTTCAAGCCGGTAGCTCAACCACAACGTCGCTTAAATCCTACCATGAAAGAGGTTGTTCGAAAGGAAGTTGTGAAGCTATTGGATGCGGGAATGATTTACCCGATCTCGGATAGTCCTTGGGTTAGTCCCGTGCACGTGGTTCCAAAGAAGGGTGGAATGACCGTAATCCGAAATGACAAAGACGAATTGATCCCGACTAAAGTTGCAACGGGGTGGAGAATGTGTATAGATTATAGACGGTTGAATACCGCGACTCGAAAGGACCATTTTCCACTCCCATTTATGGATCAAATGCTCAAAAGACTATCGGGCCAACAATACTATTGTTTTTTGGACGGCTACTCCGGGTACAACCAAATTGCGGTTGACCCGGTTGATCATGAGAAGACGGCTTTCACGTGTCCGTTTGGAGTGTTCGCATACAGAAAAATGCCCTTTGGGCTGTGCAATGCACCGGCGACCTTCCAACGATGTGTCCAAGCCATTTTTGCCGATCTGATAGAGAAAACAATGGAAGTCTTCATGGATGACTTCTCGGTATTTGGTGGGACGTTTAGTCTATGCTTGGCAAATTTGAAGACGGTGTTGGAAAGGTGTGTGAAAACCAATTTGGTGCTTAATTGGGAGAAGTGTCACTTCATGGTGACCGAGGGGATCGTGCTAGGCCACAAAGTCTCTAGAAGGGGGCTTGAAGTGGATAGAGCTAAGGTTGAAGTAATTGAAAAATTACCCCCTCCGGTGAATGTGAAGGGCATCCGTAGCTTTTTGGGGCACGCGGGGTTCTTCCGGCGCTTTATCAAGGACTTCTCAAAGGTGGCTAAGCCTTTGAGCAATTTGCTCGCCAAGGACCAGGTATTTCTCTTCACCGAAGATTGTTTGCAAGCTTTTGAGGTTTTAAAAGAAAAATTGGTTACCGCTCCAATAATAGTCGCTCCCGATTGGAATGAAAATTTTGAACTAATGTGTGACGCGAGTGACTATGCTGTTGGAGCGGTACTTGGCCAAAGAAAAGACAAAACTTTCCATGCGATACATTATGCGAGTAAGGTTCTTAACGAGGCTCAAATAAATTATGCCACAACGGAAAAAGAACTACTTGCAATAGTGTATGCGCTAGAAAAGTTTAGGTCTTATCTTATAGGGTCTAAAGTCGATGTGTATACCGATCACGCGGCGATTAAATATCTGCTAACCAAACCGGATTCTAAGCAAAGGCTCATCCGTTGGATCCTCTTGTTATAAGAATTCGATGTGGAAATCAAAGACAAGAAGGGGTCGGAAAACTTGGTAGCGGATCATTTATCCCGATTAGTGAACGTGGAGGTTACCGCGTCGGAAAAAGAAATCCGGGAAGAATTTCCTGATGAAAAATTGTTTAAGGTTCAAGTTAGGCCGTGGTTTGCAGACTTTGCAAACCACAAGGCTAGTGGTTTTGTGCCTGCCGACCTAACTTCGAACCAAAAAAGGAAGTTCCTTTCGGATGCGAAGTATTATGTTTGGGATGACCCATACTTGTTTAAGTTGGGTAGCGATAACCTGTTAAGGAGATGCGTAACTGGTGATGAAGCCCAGAGCATCCTTTGGCATTGTCACAACTCGCCTTATGGCGGACATTATAATGGGGTTAGAACGGCCACTAAAATTCTTCAATCGGGATTTTATTGGCCAACTATTTTCAAAGACGCACATACCCATGCGCAAAGTTGTGACAGTTGCCAAAAAAGTGGTGGGATAGGTAAGAGAGATGAGATGCCTCTCCAAAATATCCAAGAAGTGGAAGTATTTGATTGTTGGGGCATAGATTTTGTAGGACCTTTCCCACCCTCTTATGGGAATGAGTACATGCTTGTCGCTGTCGATTATGTCTCTAAGTGGGTTGAGGCGATTGCCTCACCTCGGACGGATGCGAAAACGGTGATAAATTTTTTGAAGAAAAACATATTCTCCCGTTTCGGAACCCCCCGAGTGTTGATAAGTGACGGAGGGTCACACTTTTGTAATGCACCTTTGGAAACTATTTTAAAACATTACGGTGTATCGCATAGGGTGACAACTCCGTATCACCCTCAGGCTAACGGGCAAGCTGAGGTCTCTAATCGAGAGATTAAGAGAATCCTCGAAAAAACCGTGTCTAATTCAAAAAAGGAGTGGTCCCAAAAATTGGACGAAGCATTATGGGCCTACCGTACGGCCTTTAAAGCTCCAATTGGCCTAACTCCCTTTCAATTGGTATTTGGTAAAACTTGCCATTTGCCGGTTGAATTGGAGCACAAGGCCTTGTGGGCCCTAAAGTTTTTAAATTTTGAACATGAGTTGGCCGGTAACAAAAGGAAAGTGCAACTACTTGAGTTGGAGGAGATGCGCAATGCCGCATACCACTCAAGTTGGTTGTACAAGGAAAAGGCAAAAAAGTATCACGACAAGAAGCTCCGTAACAAAGAATTTGTGCCCGGGCAATTGGTCCTATTGTTCAACTCCCGGTTGAAGTTGTTTCCCGGGAAGTTGAAATCAAAATGGTCGGGGCCATTTCGGGTGAAAGAGGTAAAAGAATATGGGGCTATTGTCATTGAAGACATAGACCAGAAAGATAGTTGGACAGTGAATGGCCAACGATTGAAAATTTATCTCGGCGGTCATGTGGATCGCGAGAGCTGTGCTCTACCGCTTGATGCTCCTCTGTGAGCATCACACCGTCGAGCTTAGCCGACGTTAAACAAGCGCTAGTTGGGAGGCACCCCAACATTGTAAGTATTTACTGTTTTATGTGTTGTGTTGTATTGAGTTACACTATGCTAAACCCGTGCATGATGACCTTGCAAGTGATGCATTTGCCAATGCACTTGCTGTCATGCTCGCTTGCAGCTTGCTAGGCGAGGCAGTAGCGAGCAGGCTCGCTAGCTGCTCGCTAGGCGAGGCAGTAGCGAGCAGGCTCGCTAGGCGAGGCAGCAGCGAGCGCTGCAGGACAGTTTTTTTATTTAAATCTCAGCAGGGTCATTTTGCCCCAAACATACAAAACTTTTCAGAACGGCTCTGCTGAGAAATTTGTGCTAAGCTTCTCAAACTCTCTCATTTGCATCTCTATCACCAACACTTGCTCTTTTCGGTCGATTGCAAACTCTTCTCACTTCACATTTCCGAATCCGTGTAACTAAGGTTTGCCCTACTACATTTTTCTTTTTGTTTGAACTCTAAATTTCCAATTTGAATGGCAAATAGGATGAGTGTGGTATGGGAAACATTGAGGTTGCATGTGGTATTTTGGAGTTTGCAATTTTTGGGATTTTAGGTTTTGAATTGGGGAATTTTTAGGTTTTGCATGCGAATAGGTCATCCCCAATTCCATAGAACGGTTATTTGCTTGATAAATCTTTATGGTTCTGTTGTTAGAACTCTTTGAGTATGGGTTTTGGGGGAGAATCTCTGAACATGCTGAAAAACCCCAAAACCCGTAAGGTTCGCTAGCACTCGCTAGGCGAACCTGGGGCGAGCGTTCGCTGCCACTTCGCTAGGCGAAGCAGCAGCGAGCAAGGCAGTATTTTAAATATAGCTTTGATGTCTAATCTGTTTGTTTGGTGTATGTTGTTTCCTCTCATATTTTGCAGAATGGAGTCAAGGTCTGGAGCGGGTAAGAAAAGAAAGGGAGCGACTACTTCTCGGACAGTGCCTATCCAGTTTGACCAAGACAAGTTTGTCGGCCCGAAGCAGGCCGCCAGATACATCGCTCTGGAGAAGCGGAAGATACTTCCAGAGAAGCGATTTCTGATCAACCCACAGGGCACTTACAGAAATTTCGCCGGGTTGATTGACGCGAAGAAATGGGATAGGTTGATTAGTCCCTTAGAGCATTACGACATAGAGACAATGCGTGAATTTTATGCTAACGCACTGCCCGACGACGACGAGCCCTTTACTTGGGTTTCTAAAGTGGCCGGGCGTCCAATTCCATTTGACCGGGATGCTATCAATCGAATCCTTGGGGAACCGCTCTAGCTGGGAGCTGACCAGAGAGACCAATACCACACCGACCTAAGGCTTCACCGAGATGTTCCTGCCATTACTGCCGCCCTGCTAATAAGCGGGAAATCAGTTGAGCTGAACCCATCTGGGGTTCTAGTGAGGTATCACCGGGAGGACATGACTCCCATGGCTCAACTGATACTGCTCTTGGTTTTGACCAACATCCAGCCTAAATCACACACCTCTACTGTGCCGATCCCAGTGGCACATTTGGTCCATTCCATCCTCACCAATGTCGAGATCGATGTGGCGAGGATCATCGCAAATGAGCTGAAGTCCGTGGTCGAGAGCGGGCTTAAGTCGGGGGCTCGTGTTAATTGTCCCCTAGCTTTCCCGTGTTTGATCATGAGTTTATGCGTTCAGGCAAGGGTGAGACTTCCGTCTCGGGGTCAGGTAAGGATCCCGTCACCTATCGATGATCGGTATGTGGCCAAATATTGTAGAGCAAAGACTACCAGTGGCAGTGCAGCCTCAGGAAGTACTCGGGTTTCTGATGGTCCTGGTACTTCTACTCCTAGACTTGATCCGTACGTCCAAGTTGTGTGCAATTACAGTTTGGAATGGATGGCGGCATCCCAGAGAGCCATGTTGGATATGCACGACTCTATGCAGCGATTGCAACTACAGGGAAGTGGTGCCCATGCTTTGATGACGCGTGAGCAGTTTCTGCTTCACGCCAATTGGCCTGTGGACATGCCAGTGTATAGTGAGGGGGTGGGCGCTAATGCTGATGATGCTGATGATGTTGATGATGATGATGATGTTGATGATGAGGCTATCGGTTCTGAGGCCGGTAGCGAGGAGGAGTCCTGAGCCCTTAGTGGGTTAAGTTTTTGTATTTTTTTTTCAGTTTTTATGTCATTTCTATTTGTATTTTCGGATTTTGTATCTTGATTTTGGTGTTGTACTATTGGGGTGTTTTGTCCCCCATGAACAAATTTATATTTTCAGTTAATGTTAATTATTTATGTTTTTAATTTTGTGTGTTTAATAAATTTTTGGTTGATTGAGTGGCAAACCCTTCTAGATTGGTTGCTCCTCAAGAAGTACCCAATGAAGGTGCATCCGAGCTTGGATGGCAATGATAAGAATAAACAAGTGAATGAATCTAAGGTACATGGTTACCTTCGGCTAGAATTTTAGAATGCATTAGGAACTTTACTCTTTTTGGTAAATTGAATATTGTCTTTTTGCAACATAATTGAATGAATGTTTCATCTAGAACTTAAAACCACAAATTGTGAGGAAACCTCCATTGTACACTTAAATACTGGATTCTAATAAGTTTTGTTGATTCATGTGATTCATGCTTTGTCTTTTATTATTGTGAAATTGTGGAAGCAATTAGAAATGATCAAGGCACTTGTTTTCTTTTGAGCACAACTACATCCAAAATCAACTTACCTGTGAGCAGAGAGAGTATTTGTTAACCCCTTTGAGCTTAAACAGTTGAATCTCGGCTTGAAATAAAGCGAGATCTCAAAAATCTTTTTTTTACAACCCGTAAAATCTTGATTATTGTTCTTTTGCCGTAAAAAGTTAAGAGCATTCACTTAGGGTGTGGAAGAAATAAGTTGGGGAGAACGAAAAAGAATTGGTAAGTACCACAACTCTTGTAAAAGAAAAGAAAAACCGAGCAAGCATTAAAAAATATATGTATAGAAAATATAGAAAAGAAACATCTGTTTTGTATATTTGATGTGAAAGAAAAGAACAAAAATAGAAAGAATGAAAATGAATGCTTACTTGGAAGAAAAATAGTGAAAAATAAAAATTGAGTTGTGGAATATGTGTTGTGAAGGTTACAAATAAGAAACAAATGAAACAAAGTCGAGTAGTGTGAATAATATTGTGAATGTCTCTTTTGCATCGGCACTTTCGTTTCAATGGCCTTAGAAATGTCCCTTGTTTGTTAACCTAGCCAAGTTGCACCCTAAAAGCCCTTAGTGATCTTTATGCTTCCACAGTACCATTTATAATTGTTAGACATTGTATGAATCTATTTGT
This sequence comes from Lathyrus oleraceus, assembly GCF_024323335.1. NCBI lineage: Eukaryota > Viridiplantae > Streptophyta > Magnoliopsida > Fabales > Fabaceae > Lathyrus > Lathyrus oleraceus. The sequence goes on from NC_066583.1 coordinate 258,831,826, forward strand.
TTTCTTCATTGTTTGTTAGAGAGTGAGATTATTCCCGCGGTTGCAAACGCGTAAAATCTTCATTCCTTATTCGAAGAGGAGAGATAGGATGATTCATTCAGAATATTATTGTTGTAGATAGATAAATATTTTGCATTGCTATTTAAGTTTTAGTTCTTATGTATTATTTTATTCGAACCGTTGGAAACTTGTATTTGCTGATTTCGCTTGTGTTTGAGCCGTTTATCCAACTTCGGAGAAACCAGTTTCTTAAAGCAAATCCTCTTGTCCTGCAAGAGGCATACTTTGCTTGAGGACAAGCAAGAATCTAGTTGGGGAGAGTTGTTAGATGCCCAAAAGTGCTTATTTGAGCTATCATATGTGGGCATCTTTCACTCTTTTTCCTTGCTAAAATTGTCAAAACCACATTTGTTTTACATGGAATGCATTACATTGATAAACAAGCTTGGTGCCTTTGATTTGTGTGTTATTGTGCAGGAAAAAGGCATGAACTAATTGAAAATGAAGACACAAGAAAATTGGCAAAGGAACCAAAGAATACAAGCATTTCATCATCCTGCTCGCTAGGCGAGGCTGTGGCGAAGCATTGCTTCGCTAGGCGAGCTCCAGGCGAAAAGCTCCAGTAAATTGTCAAATTAATTCGCCAGGCGAGCTAAAGGCGAAGGTGGTAGCGAGTTCATTCTGTTTTGGTGAAAAGCGCAGCCAGCACTCACTCGCTAGGCGAAGCTCTAGCGAGTCCCCAGCGAGCATTCCAGTAGCAAAACCTCTCAACCTCGTTGGGGCGAAGGTTGAAGCGTGTCCTTCGCTAGGCGAAGGTATGTTCGCTAGGCGAACATGACAGTTCAAGCAGACCCTGTTTCTCTGGGCGCAGGTGCCTTATGTGCCCATATTAGACCCTCGCTAGGCGAGCCATTCTGCTCGCCTAGCGAACATGACAGCCCAGCAGAGGTCTATAAGTAGCAAGTGCCACTTTTGAGCACCATACCTCATTTTTACCAACTTTTTCCACTTTTGTACTTTCTTCTAGATATTTTTGCAGCATTGTTCTTGGGATCTTTTATGCCCTAGTTTTCATTTCTCTTCATCTTAGAACCATCTTCCACAAAAAGAAGGTGGATTCCCATCCAACTTCGATTATCCGACTTGGATGTTGATCAACCTTCTTTCCTTACTTGCCGACCAAGCTACCATGAAAATGAGTAGCTAAGTCATCCATTTGTCAAGGTTAGATGTAGGTGATTACTAGCTTTGTGTGTAAATGTAAGGATCCTCATATGTAAACTCTTTAATGGTAAATATATGATGAAAACTTTGTTTCTATTTAAAACTCTTTGTGTTGGTTTATGATCGAGAGATGTTTACCGACTCTTGACCTAGGTTTTCATCCAAACTTGTTTGTTAGCTAGAGATAGTAATGAATGATTTTGTTCACGATAAGGTTGAACCAAAAAGTTGTCATTTTGATAGATTGTGTTCGAGAGAAACAATGGATCAAAATGGCAAAACTCACAATGTGTGTTCGAGAGAAACATGTTGAGAGGACTTTGTGAAATGATTTATCATCTAAAGGAGTTTATAAGATTGTTGACCGAGCAAATACATGCAAAGTGATCATTGAAACCTAACTTTGACAATATTTCTCATTTAATCAAACCATAACTTTTACCGCAATTTATTACTTTTTATGCAAGATAACTTGATTAAAACCAAAACCCTATTGTTACATTGAGCTACGATTAATACAACCATCGAACGGCGGTGATATCTTACAATCCCTGTGGATACGATAACAAAAACCCGACACGAAATATACATTTCAACAGTGTATGAGAAGGAATCGGTGCTACCATTCGAGGTCCTAATTAGAGAAGGCTGAGGTGATAAGGACTCGGTATGACACGTTGAGCCTGACTGAGGAAAAAGGCTGACAGTTACTTGTCATGGGGTTGTACCCAGTGAGTGAAGCATGTTGTTAACCAAAAAGTGCGACCTCGTGCATCCCACGTGAGATGGCTGGTATTGAAAAGGATCCTTCCTCCTCAACGATAGTGGGGCAAGTGGATATACAGTTAGGGATCCCATTCGTGGTCAAAAAGGGTTTTCTCTGATAGAGCCTTGTTGTCGACAACCACGGATGATGAAGATTTTCCATCCCCTGTGAATGCGGACGCAGTTAGAAAATACTTCGTGAAAAGAGACCCGCTGGACAAAAAGAATAAAAGAGTCCAGGCAAAAAAGGGCATCCCAGCGAACCAAAAGGAAAGAGAAAAGGTTCGGGCAAAAGTTAGGGATAATAAAAGAGAAAAAAAAACTGTACACCCGGCAAGTCGAAAGCCCCACAAGGGCGACTTGGGCAAAAAAGGGTATCCCGGTGGACTGAAAACCCGAAAGGGCGGTCCAGGAAAAAGAGGGATTGAAACGAACGACTGCGTCCGGCATGATCGTTTGTGCTTAGGGTACATCATGGATAATCTCCGACAGAGATCGATCGGAAGCGTCTTGTTCAGAATACAGAAAGTGCGGAAAGTCTTGAGGACATATGAGGTGTAACCGAGTTGAAACCCGATGAGATCACGGTTTCACATTGCCATTAGGGTAGATTTTTTCCTTTTGTGCGTGATCACCTCTTTTCAGGGATTGCTTCCTGTATGGTGCTCGGTTTTGAGCCGTCTTTTTCAGTCAGTAAAATGCGTGTTTAGTCAAATAGTTTTGTTTTTGTTTTCATTACCGCTTTGATTGCGAAAACATCCGTTTATCTTGATAAGAATATTTGCATTTTTTGAAACATGGAGATCCCTTCCGATGCATGCTTACAAGGTTGAAAGCGTGAAATCTTATTCGGAAGTTTGAGTGACCTAGGTGTTGAAATGTTGGCACGCCTGGGGCACGCTTTTATCTAACGATCTCTTGTGCGGGTGCTGTTAGATATCTTCATTCACTGGCAGGTTGTGATATGAAGCCTTTTGACAACAGATCCCCACAGAGTCCAACCAGGGGCAAGGGATAGACGAACAATGAAAGGACGGTGAAGGATTACGACGACGATCCTGGAGGGTTAATCAAGAAGACTCTTCAAAGTCTGAAGACTGGAAGATTCGCATGAATCCAGAAGTTTGATCTCCGCGGAGTACGAAGGAGTCGGGAATACAAGGTGATGAATCAGAAAAGTCCAGATGAGTCTGGGAGTTCTCAAAAGTGGAAAGTCGACACTGTGGTTGGATGATGAATGCCAGTGTTCGAAGAATCGAAGGGTGTTTCATGTTAAATAGGCCGTATCTCCCAAGTGGGTCTGAAAGTGTTATTTCCCTAGCCGATTCGAGACCAGTGTCTCCTCAGCAAGCCTGAAGGTTGCCATATCCCCAGTGGGAGTATCAGTGGGTGGTTTGTTTCTCAGGGTTGAGGACGTATCCCCAGCGTGGTTGTGAATGCTTACCCCCGACGAAGTTATGGATGTCTACCTCCAGTGTGGCCTAGCATATTATTTCCTCAGCAGAGTGGTGCAGGCCTCTCTCCAACAGAGTTATGCATTTCCCCATCAGGGTGTGGAGTGTTTTCCCCTTGTGGATCTACATGGCAGAGGGTTTGCATTGATGGTTTTCCCCCTAGCAAGGTCCCCAAGCGGACCGAGTCAGGCGAAATCATCCCCAGTAGAGATAAGCATTGGTTGCCTCCCCCTAGCAGGGTGATCCCCAAGAAGTTAGGGTTCGACAGAGATCATCCCCAGCAAGGTTTGTCTTTCCCCAGCAGGGTGGAAATGGACGTGGTATTGAAATCTTCATCAGAGTTCCTGGAGCTCCCCGGTGTTGTCTCTGGAGGAGATGTGTTTTTATGCATTCATCATTTAGATAAGCATAGCATATTGCATCATTAGTGCGTAGCATTTCCATGACCATGGGGCATTGCGCTAAAAAAAAAAACTCATGCATGAGCATTGCAAACATGTCCATTAGCCCTAAGCCGTGGTGACCAAGAATGGATTGTTGGAAGGAGTTTAGCCTTGCGCTTGTGGATTGATTTCGGAATTGGGTCCCCCAGGTAGAAAGGTGTTTTCCCAACAAGTGACTCCGCAAGTGAGCGGGTATTCCCAGCAGTGTTACTCCCCAGAATTGGTAACATTTGGCAAGCTTGGTTTGTTCCCCTAGCAGATGTGGGTGTGTTTGATCTCTCCATATAGAGCTGACCCCTTAAGCAGAAAGTGTCTGTCATTTCCTCCTGCGCTTCCCACGAGTTGTATCCTCGTGGATGACGGTTGTTTCCATTCCCTCCCCACATATAATGGGATAAGTTTTCCCTATTGAGTTCTTTCCTCATTAGGATGAGTCTTGATTCAGTCTGCCTTTTTAGATCGATCCTAAATTGGCTTCCTTGGGCTGTCTCTTGTGCTTCCCTGTGGTATAAATGAATAGTTGCTCACTAACCGGCACTCATTCATCTTATCCTCAGCAGATTTTGGTGGCCTCTGCCTACAAACCAGCAGTTGTAAGTCCTATCTTTGTGGTCTTCTACCTACTATCCGGTAGATGTGAATCCTCTTTTCTCCCCTTTGTGGAGTCTACCCTTGTGCTCATCCTAGTGATGACGGTTACTGTTCCGTGGTTTTCTACCTACTAACCGGTAGATGTAATCCCCTCTTTGTGGTTATCATTATCCAGTCGGTATTGATATTCCCTTCCCCTTTCGGATATTTGCTTTGATTAAGCAATCTTATCCCCCAACGGGTTTTCACCTTTCGGATATTTGCTCCGAGTCAGCAACCTTATCCCTAGTGGGTCCTCTTTCATTCACTGTTTGCTGGTAATGTTTGTGGTTTCCCCTTTTGATTGGTCATCTTTGTATACCTAGTCTGGTACCCCGATGCCTTTCTTTTCGGTCAATTTATCCTTTAACAACCTACAAACCGGTTAGGATAATCTTCCATGCGAGGGTATTATCTACGTTTTGACGGCTATAGATAATATATCTCATGCGCTCTTGGGTCGAAGTTTTGTCCTCCCCAGCTGAGTAAGATTCGTATTCCTTGTGGAATCGAATGTCCATCCTCTAACAAGATTGCTTTTCGCTCTCTTCAGGATGATGTCGGTCGATTTATCCTTTAACAACCTACAAACCGGTTAGGATAATCTTCCATGCGAGGGTATTATCTACGTTTTTGACGGCTATAGATAATATATCTCATGCGCTCTTGGGTCGAAGTTTTGTCCTCCCCAGCTGAGTAAGATTCGTATTCCTTGTGGAATCGAATGTCCATCCTCTAACAAGATTGCTTTTCGCTCTCTTCAGGATGATGTCGGTCGATTTATCCTTTAACAACCTACAAACCGGTTAGGATAATCTTCCATGCGAGGGTATTATCTACGTTTTTGACGGCTATAGATAATATATCTCATGCGCTCTTGGGTCGAAGTTTTATCCTCCCCAGCTGAGTAAGATTCGTATTCCTTGTGGAATCGAATGTCCATCCTCTAACAAGATTGCTTTTCTAGCCCTCTTCAGGATGATGAGTGTTTTGGAAGTACAAACCAATTCACGTTTTGGTCGATCACCTTTTTCATGCCTACAACCCGGCATCCTTGGTGTTCCTTCCCGTCTGCTCCCTATCGTGACCTTGATCCCCAGTGAGTTCCTCCTCTCCGTTGGTGTCGATAAACGTCGAGTTTTTCCTAGTTGTCCGTTGACAACTGGCTGTATTTTTCTTCCCCAGAGTTACCTCTCCGTTGGTTTCGATAAACGTCGAGTTTTTCCTAGTTGTCCGTTGACAACTGGCTGTATTTTCTTCCCCAGTAGGTTTACCTCTCCGTTGGTTTTGGTAAACATTGAGTTTTTCCTATGCGTCTGATGACGTATAGTTGCTTATTCCCCGCAGATCATTAGTTAATGGTTGTTGATTCCCCCCAGAGTTACCTCTCCGTTGGTTTCGATAAACGTCGAGTTTTTCCCGATCGTCCGTTGACGTTTGGTTGTGATTAGCTTTTTCCCCATGCGGAGTTACCTCTCCGTTGGTCTTGGTAAACGTCGAGTTTTTCCTAGTTGTCCGTTGGCATCTAGTTGTGATTCCCATTCCCATTCATCGTGTTATGATGTCTGGATGTGATTGTACCTTTGAGAAGAAAAAGAATCAGAAAAATCAAAATTCCCAGTAATAAATATCATATCCCAGTGGACGTTTCCGTTGGTGGATCCCCGCAGTGTGAAAATTTCTACGGTTCTTCGGTATTCAATCCCTGTTTACCCTGAAAGTCTGACAGTCGTTGCTCTCATCCATTCGGGTTCCCAGTTGATTGAATAGGGGCAGCTGTAGCACCTCAAATTTGCACCTCCCATTTTGTACATACATTTTCATGATTAGGTCATTAACATAACATAGTCCACTGCATAACATTGCATTGTCCTTTGCCCAAGTGCAAGTCACCAGACAAGATTAGGTCAATTGGTTAGGAGGATCAGTTGAGCAAGCAAGCAAGTGCAAATCCTATTGATACAAAGCCCTAGGGTTGATTCAACAAGTTCATATGATTCAAGGATCATTTTGAAGTGGTTTGACCAAGGATTGGATGATCAAAGCTCAACAGTCAAGCTGGATTTCATCTGAAACCCTAGAAAGTCAAATGTGGTCAACTGTGCCAGAAATCAAGGATTTGAAGGTGGGAGTTGGTTTGAAAGGCTTCATTCATGTCCATACAAGTCTCATTTGACATTTCAAAGATCAAGATTGAAGAATTTGAGGTCAGATGAAAAGTTTCCAAAAATAATAAGTGACCTGTAATTTCAAACTGCAAAAAATGGAAAGGTCTTCTCCTCAAATTTACATGTCCAAGCAAGCTTCAAATGGAATTTTGTCCAACATGAAAGTTGAAGATCTTGCTCTCACCTTTCCAAAAAAGTCCAAGAACATTCATTTCTCATTTGTGGTTGGCAAGTTATGATCAAATCATTTTCAAGGAAAGTTGAACTTCAAGGAGGCATAACTCTTGAACCATTTGGCCAATTCATGTGATTCTTTTTTGAGCAAACTCCATTTGACATGCTTTATCATAATCCATCATCACATTTCATCAAAAATCATCACATAAAAATGGCATTTTCCAAGTGAATCAATTTGAATTTTTGGAGGGAAATTGCTAAATTGAAATTTATGCATTCCATTCACTTCAAACCAATCCCATATGCATCCAAACAGGTTTTGAAGTTCAAGTCAAGTGGAAATTCGTGACTGTAGCATGCCATGCACATGCATGAGGGCATTTTGGCCAAAATTGCATAAAGCTCCATTTTCACTAATCTTTTGGTTTTGCCTAAGCATGATTAACAAGTTGGATTAGCAAGGAGTATATATTCTTAATCCTAACAGAAAATCAAGAACACAATCACAATCTCAGATCCAAACCAAAAATCTCTCAAATTCTCTCAAATTTGTTCAAACTTTTTTTTCACTTTTCCATCGAATTTCACCATTGCCTTTGCTTTGTTCTTGCTTGATTCATCATCTGCAGGTATCATTGAAGTTCTGTTGAGGAAAAGAGTGAAGAAATCTTGAAGAAATCGCAACTGTTACATAGAGCATCATCCATGGCAGTTTGAATTTGGAGCAAGATTGAGCATAATTGAGCTAAAGACTCGACTTCATTCATCTCCTAAAGCATCAAAGAGCATCTGTTTCAAGCTTACACATCCAAAAAAACTCCAAATCGAGATCTGCACTTCACACAAGGTTGGAATTCGATCTTCACAATTGTTGTAATTATGTTAGGCATTGGATAGATCTTGGATTGTAGAGTAGCATGCACTTTGTAGAATTGAAATTCATTAAGATTCGAGTGAGATATTGTGATTTGAAGATTGGTAACCAAAACTTTCTTCGCTCGATCCGTCCATGTTCTTGAGAGTTAGAGGAAATAGATGCTGGATTCATGATGTAGGTGGAGAGACGAGTTCATTGATATATGATTTGTAAATTTCTGTGCACTTTCGTTCTTGATGATTGAAGAACATGATGAATGTTCATGAACCCTAGCAAATTCGTGCCCAGAACTCGTGTAGATCCTTGGTCTTGCTGTTTGCATGTGTTTCCATGTTTCCGCACCATGAAGCCAATGAGAACAGGACACGTCTTTTAGTGAAACGCTGCGTTTCACTTGGAACGCGCGTTTTAGCATGTGAGCGAGGTTCGATCCTCCGCTCTGGCCTTTTCCATTTAGGCCTTGGCATATTTTCTTCATGTAGTTTCCACATTTCACCATGCCTTGTTTCATGATTTTTATTTTTTGTCAATCTTCCAAAAAATCATAACTCACTCAGTTTTTATCCAAATCATATGAGGTTTTTTATGCCATGATCCTTGTGATGTCCTTGATTTTTTGATGATTTTTAATAATATTGTGCATGGATGAAAAAAATATTTGCCTAGGGTTTGTTTTCACATGTCACTTCTTGCACTATGCTTACTCTTTTGATCATGAAATGATGATGCCTCATTAGAAATTCTTGAAATTTTACATGTGTGTTCTAGACTCATTCCTGGTCATTTTGGTATATGATTTGTGATTTTTGCATTCCTGGATTGAGAGATATGACATGATCATTAGAGGTGTGACAATTTGTGTCACACCATGTCTTGTGCAACTTCTTGATTTTTGTTACCATGCCATATGAACTTGATTTGAGCTGGATTTTTGCATGTTGATACTTATGAGTGTTGAGTTTGAATGTGAATTTTCCTGGAAATTTTGAATGCATTTCCTATTTGTTTGAGAATTTCTCCCCTGTTTGACCAAATGTGGACTTCTTATGAGACATGATTTTATTTGATTTGTGAAATTCTGGTGGTTTATTGGATGGACTTGAAATTTGGCATGTGTATTATATACATCTTGAAGTTTTCCATGGCTTTGATTTCATTCATTTATCATGCTTGGTCTCTGTTTTATGATTGCTTGAAGTGGATGCATGTTTTGATGCCTTGTATGAGCTTGTTTGAACTTGGCTTGACTTTATGAATTTAATTGACTTGCTTCCCTTGGTCCAAATAACTTGAAATTTGGTATGATTGACATGTTATGAATGCTGTTTGACCATGAATTTTTTGGTGATTTATTGAAATGTTTGTGAGCTGATTTGAGTTGAATCTTTCTGTTTGGTTCTTTGAGGTTCTAAATTGCATGTTTTGTACTCTTTGCTTCATGAAATGATAATGGTTGACGATATGAATGTGAAACCACTTGGATTTGTTTCTTAATTGATTGATCTTGATTTTTGATAAGTTTCATGTTCTGTTTTGACTTTTTGTTCTCATTTGGACCCTAGTCTTGTACTAGTGGTTTGTGTTCTCACATTTGAGCTTTGTTTCAGGTTAAGAGCACAATTGCTTATGCTTGATGATGTGCACTCAATTGGAGTTGGCTTGTTGCTTGTTTATGACTAACTTTGAATTTGTTTTGTAGGTTTTGAAACTTGAGTTTGTGCCATGTGGCTTGCACCTTTGTGCATTGACTGTTGTTTGACTGTATAGCTAACTATTGACCATTGTCTGTTTGCTTTTGTTTGAGCTGAGTACTGATTATGTTGGATTGATTTCAGGTACCTTAGTTGCTATAGTTCACTTGTGAACTTGTGTTTGCTTTTCTTGCTAGCTTGAGCATTGAGGTATAATGATCTCTTCTCCATGTAGTCTGGAAGACCTGGCCTGTTACTTGGCCAGGCACCTGTCTGAAGTCCTCCTTAAGAGGCAATGTTTGTGCTTGTTTATTTTGTCCCCAAGCAGGAAAAGACCTTTGTTAAGGCAATTGGCAGACACAAGAGGTGTGTAGTCCACCTCCTGCTATTCTGTTGAGTCGTCCCTTGGCTCACATCACATGTTGATGCCTTGTGGACATTAACCCAAGATCAGTTGAGTCAGTGTCACAAGTGTAGAAGGGTTTCCACTTTCTGGACCCACACTTCATTGTCTAAAGCTCTCCCTGACCAGGGATAGGAGCTGTGAAGTCTCATCTTCACTCACCTTTCATCAGCTTCACCTTGACTCTCAATGTCAAGGTTAAGAGCTAACCTCACCCTGATACAGTGGCTTGTTTGTGGAGGTTGACATGACCCCTCGACTAAAGCCTAGCCTTGATGTTTGAGCCCCTTGTTGGTATGTTTACTTCATGCTGTATGTGTTTGTGTGGTGTGATTGTATCCCCTAGGTTTGCTAGACTCCGTGTAGTCTCGTTTGCATGTCAATTAAGGTAGCACGGTTCCTTCGTATAGGACTTCCTTTCTTGCTTGAGCTTTCCTAAAACACAAACAAACATTATCCCCTCTTAAGGATACGTTAACTCCTTCTACTACAGGTGAGTAAGTCTCCAAAGGTCGAGCATCCGGTAGATTGCGTAGTGACGTCGTCCACTTAAAAAATACAAACCAGCAGGAATAGTTTAGTCGAACTACGGCAACTCTGATTCTCATGTCCAGATGAGATACGTAGGCACGAGATGTGATGTCTTATCGAGTTTGACTAACAACTAACACTAATTCTTTTCTCTCGCCCTCGTTGCGATTGAGACCTTCCCCTTCTCTTGCCCTAGTTGCAATCGAGACCCTTCTTCTTCCTGTGTTGGTGTTAGGAGATGGATGTAAGCCCAGCGATTGGCATTCCATATCCTCTTGTTGTGTGTTTGGAGTCCGGTATAAGTCCATCAAGTGGCATCTGGTTTCCAGTGTGGGTGTGTTTGGTTCGGAATCTGCTGTAAGTCCAACGATTGGCATTCGGATTCCACGTTTGCCTGAGTCTGTTTTGTTTGTGTGCGTGAGCCGAGCTACGGATGCTCTGATTCTTCTTTGTCCGAGAAGATACGTATGCAAAGGATGCGACATCCTAGCGAGCATGTGTTTTCCCCCAGTCCGAACTACTTAGACTCTGATGTCTATGCTTGATAGACTAAGTAGGCCCAGGATGCGATATCCTGCCGAGTCAGTTCCGTTTGTTTTCTTGTGTCTCTTTCAGTCGGTGTTTGTTTGATGTTTGAGCAGTATTTTAGCAACCATTTTCCTTCCTTTTGTGCGTGGATCCCGTCGAGTACGACGGATGCGTAGGGGTGCTAATACCTTCCCTTCGCATAACCGACTCCCGATCCCATTCTCTTTGGTCGCGAGACCATGCTTTTTCCAGGTTTACTTCGAGCGTTTCCTTTCCCTCTTTTGGGATAAATAACACACGGTGGAGGCTCTGTTGTTCTTCGTTTCCCGCCGGTTTTTCGCGTAATGCGACATTAGGAACCCATTGCTTTTTGTTGACAGTCCTATGATGCTTGGATCTTGGATGGTATTGAGACTGAACAGGACCAGGATAACCATATATCTTATAGCAGAAGGGCTTCAGGTGGCCAAATTTTCCACAGTATTGACATCTTCATCTTTGATGTTTCCCTTTCTACTGTTGTGACATCTGATGTGACATCTCAGGTTTGCTTTTAACATGGCTGCACTTAGGTTTAGATTTTGGTTTGCAACCAGTGTAACTACACTCAACCTTGAATCCAATGCCAGATTTGTTTCCTGTTGTTTGGCCAGTCTGGAGAATCTTGTCTAAGATGGCAGATCCATTGTTAAGCATTTTTACATACTTAGTCATCTCATCTAGTTTGGAATTCAAGAATACAGCTTCAGTCTTCAATTTTGAGATGGTTTCCACATACTCTTCCTTCTCATTTTCCAGCTGAGCTATCACTTTCTTTTGACTTTCAACTTGTTTGCACACTCCTGCACTTTTGAGGCACAACTCTTTGTAGGTAGTGGCCAGCTCTTCAAAGGTTCTTTCATCATCAATTGACTCTTCCTCAGACCCCCATCTTCCTGTCAATGCAGTCACATGGTTTGTAGCTTCTTCTGTTTCACTTCCATCAGACCAAGAGGCAACAAGACTCCTCTTTTGTTTCTTGAGGTAGGTCCCACATTCAGTTTTAATATGACCATACCCATTACACTCATAACACTGAACTTCTTTGGTTTTATCTTCAGACTTTGTTTTCTTGCCAAAGTTGTTGGATTTACTGATGTCAGATGCGATGTTCTTGACATTGACCTTTGCTCTCACATCTACTTTTTTCATCAGTCTGTTGAACTGTCTTCCCAGCATTGCTATCTCATTTGCCAGATCTTCATCGATATCTTGACCACCTTCCTCATCTTTCTCTTCAGTGTTTGACATGAATGCTATGCTCTTGGCTTTCTTTTCAGCTCCATCACATATTCCCATCTCAAATGTTTGGAGGGATCCAATTAGCTCATCTACTCTCATATTTGAGATGTCTTGAGATTCTTCTATGGCTGTTACTTTTATAGCAAATCTCTTGGGAAGTGATCTGAGTATTTTTCTTACTAACTTTTCATCTGACATCTTCTCTCCCAAAGCTCTAGAGGCATTGGCAATTTCAAGGATACTCATGTAGAATTCATGAATATTTTCATCTTCTTTCATCCTTAAGTTTTCAAACTTGGTGGTGAGCAGTTGTAGTCTAGACATTTTCACTCTAGAGGTGCCTTCATGAGTGGTTTTGAGAATGTCCCAAGCATCTTTAGCTACTTCACAGTTGTTTATTAATCTGAAGATGTTCTTGTCTACTCCATTGAAGATGGAATTCAATGCTTTAGAATTTTCAAGGGCTAGGTCATCCTCCTCCTTGGACCATTGTTCTTCAGGCTTTTTCTCAGCAGTGGCTTCTCCTTCTTTAGTAACTACAGGGTGCACCCAGCCTGTCAACACAACCTTCCGAGCCTTGTTATCAAGAGATTTTAGAAAGGCTACCTTTCGAGGTTTCTAATAGTCATAGTTAGATCCATCCAAAATTGGTGGCCTGTGAACAAATCCTCCATCTCTCTCCATTGTACCAGAAAGTATTGCCCCTAGATCTCACCCAGAACCAGAGCAGGATGCCTGCTCTGATACCAATTGAAATTCTGGTATCAGATATGAGATGTCGAAGGTAATGTCACGACACTAATATCTGAGTAATGCAAACAGAATAAAGATAGAGAATAGTAATGCATGATACACAAGCAATTGTTAACCCAGTTCGGTCCAACTCACCTACATCTGGGGTCTACCAAGCCAGGAAGGAAATTCACTAAAATAGAATCAGTTCAAAGACTCTTCGTACACTTCAACAAGTTACAGTCTTTCTCACCTGATCTCTACCCGTGCAATTTCTACCTAAGCACTCTTAGATATGAGAACCCACTCACTTCCCTACAATCACACCTGTGATCTTAAACAACAAACCCTTTAGAAAAGAAAACACTTTTCAATAACACACTCTTGATTTTACTTCACAATTTCAATCAAGAAGACACACTCTTGATCTTGCTTCACAACTTTGATCAAGAAGACCCACACTTGATCTTGCTTCACAACTTTGATCAAGTAGACACACACTCTTGCTTAACAGCTTTAAAGTGACAAATTACAACCACAAATCAGTCCAATTCAATCATCAAAAGATGACTTGAATGGCTTACAAGTCTCACGACTAAACAGACACAAACCCTAGCTCTCTCTCTATATTTCGCTCAGTATTGGTTGTGTTGTAAAACAGGTTTTCTAAGTCCCTTTTTATAGAAGCTTTCAGCTGGGCTTGGACATCTTGAAAACCCTAAATCTATTTTCCAATTAAATCTTCTTATGACAGCTGGTTAGATCTCCTTGGAAAATAAGTAAATCAGGTTGTAATCAATGATTGAATGCGCATGCGAATCAGATCTTCAATCATACATAGATTGCCATTAATTGTGCAATTACAAAACACCAGACATTCATACTGAATGTTCTGTGTACAGGATGTCATGACATCGGGTCTGACTTCCTGGAAAAATCCTGCATAATTCCATAATTCCTTTTATAACTTCCAGCAGGTACAACCATATCAGATGCCATGACCTTGTGTATGACATCTTGAAACAATCCTGCATGAACATGTCTGTCATTTAAACTCCAGCAGGTACAACCATATCAGATGCCATGACCTTGTGTATGACATTCTGAAACAATCCTGCATGATCATGTTCTTGAATTCCAGCAGGTACATAGGATATCTCATGTTAAGACATCACACATAACATCTTGTGAACACTCTTTGTTTTACCAAAATTGCTGCCAACACTTAGAATCAACAATTCTCTTTAACTAACTTATTTTGTATGTGCATCATGATAGTGTTTTCCGAATTACCTTGAAATTGAATGTTCAATGGATCTATGAAACAATACCTTTTCAATTTCCTTTCAACACACATCTCATGCAGAACCCTAATTAAAAATTAATGCAAATGTCAAAATTTTATGTTAAATTATGAGAAATGAATATAAATTGAAATCACCGTAAGAATTATACTTACGAGCACCATAAATATATTACGAGTATGTCTAGCCAATCATCTCCCTTCAAAAGTTCCACTAGACAACTCTTATGAAGCATATATTCTTGTGATGGTTCATGTTTTAATTTAAATTTGCAGACATCTGGAATCTCGTCTATCATACTAGATAGTCTTTGAGTATTATCTAGTTAAGGTGGTGGGGTCTCAATATTGTGAACCGAGGCAGAACAATTATCTTTCGTGCTTGCATCATCCATAATAACTTTCTCAACTGCTTTCTCATGCATGTCCAAATGATATGGATTTTCTTGTTGAGTACACCCATTGATTTCAATTTCTGCATCATAAAAATAACCGAATACAATACAAAAATTAAAATACACAAACAATAACAACAACATACAACATAAATATTTTAAATTATACTTATACCTAAATCACATTGCGGGTACACTTCTCTCGTTCAACCTTAACCAACCTTTCTCGCTCCTCCCGCATCTCCTACAACATCCTCTCCCGCTCCTCTTGCAACATCCTCTATCGCTCCTCCTGTAACACTCTAAATTATCAATGTGCAAAGTCAAATTGGAAGGTTCCTGGTTAGTGTTTGGAATTATTTGCAAAAATGATATTGGACACGATTCCTACGAAAAACAACTTGCGTACAAGTTTTAATGATGCAAAGAGGTTGGTGTCGAAGTTGGGTTAGAAGCAAGAAATATTGATTGTTGCATTAGAGGTTGCATGTTGTTCTATGACAATGAGTTTGACAAAAATGATGGAGCGTTGGAGGAATGTAATTATTGTAATAGTCCAATGTATCTAGTTCGCAATAAAACCATTGATTGTAAGAAAAAACATGTCACAGTGAAGTCCATGTTATATCTGCCAACAATATCAAGGTTGCAAATGATTTTTGCTTCAATGCATAATACTAGTCAAATGACATGACATCATACAAACAAAATTAGTTTAGGAACGATGCAACACCCATCTAATGGCGAGGCATGGAAGCACTTTGATCGGATACATTATGAATTTTCTGCATAAACTAGAAATTGTCAGACTCAGATTGTTCTCTAATGGTTTTACTACATGTGTCCAAGCATCAAAAATTTCATATTCTTGTTGGCCAATTATTGTTACCACTTACAACTCCCACCTGAGATGTGCATGACAAAACCTTACATGGTTTTAAATTTCCTCATTCCAGGATTGTCGAGTCCAAGAGCAGGAATTGATGTGTATTTACAACCTTTAACTTATGATTTGAAGAGCTTGTGGATTGGAGAATGGACTTATGACATATCTCGTCAACAAAAACTTTAATATGTGAGTTGCTTTGATATGGACTATTAATGACTTTCATGCATATTCCATGTCGTTTGGTTATGGTACACATGGTAAAATGGGATGTATCCATTGCATGGATTACACAAAGGAGTTTACATAGAAACGACATGGAACTTTTATGTAATAAAAATACTTGAATTTGAAGACTCAACCAAATGGGAAATTATTAAAACACAAGCCTAGGTATAGTCTAACTCCTCAAGAAGTTAAAGCAGATTGTCGATGGTTTAATTAATTGAGAATTCCCAACAGTTATGCTTCTACCTTAGCAGGGTGTGCTGACGCCAACACTAGGAAGTTACATGGAATGAAAAGTCACGATTGTCAAGTTTTCATGGGACGATTTCTTATAATTGCCTTCAACTCATTACTGACACATGTGCTTAATCCACTAACTGAAATTAGTCTATTTTTTAGAGATATGTGTGCTTAACTTTAAGAGTAGACGACCTTATTAAGTTGGACCAAAATATTCATGCCATTCTCTATAATTTGGAACAAGTTTTTCCGCCTAGTTTTTTCGATTCTATGGAACATATTTCTGTGCATCTTGCATATGAAACTTTTCTTAGAGGCACTACTCAATATATGTGGATGTATCCTTTTAAAAAATTTATGGGTGATTCTAAGAGATCATTGAAAAATAAGGCTAAAGTTGAGGATCATTGTGTGCACATTACTTGCATCGGAAAACATCGCATTTTTGCTCTCATTATTTCAACCATATTATGTTAACTATAAGAATCATAAGAAATGAACTTAATGTTACCTAAATAAGTCAATTTACCTTATCATTCTTCGGTCTTCCTGGTCGTTATTCTAGAAATAAGAATGCGCATTGGCTGATTGAGAATGAATTGCAATCTACTCATGTTCATGTCTTGGTTAATTACGTTGAAGTTAAATTATACCTTGAGTAAGTATACCAACTAAGTACATTTTATTTTGAATACATTGAATATAAGACTTATTACCTTATAACTTACTTATAATGTGTTTTGATATAGGGAATTTAAGACCTACTATTTTCAAAACAATTGTGAACAAGCAACTTCTAGTCACATATGTACTTATTTTTCATCATTGTTCAAGCAACAAGTGACATGCAATGTTGGACCGTCTCCACAAATACTCAATTTGAGAAGCTTGTATGAAGGCCCTACTCAACGTGTGAAATAATGGTACACATACTTTATGAACATATATAAATTTCACACTCAAACATGGACAAAAGTAAAAAAAACCATAAAAGTGGCGTGTTTGTAAAAGGAGTTACAGATGGTGGTGAATACGACTTATATGGCATCATTACACACATTTACAAGTTGGTATACAATTATTTGGACTCGAAAAAAAAGTTGTCTTATTTTATTGTGATTGATATGATCCATCTGCTAGAGGCACAAAAATAGATAAGAAATATAATAATTTAGATATTCGAATGGAACGAAGGTACAAACATTATAACCCTTTCATCATGACACATTATATAAGGCAAGTTTATTATATCCCTTGTCCTTCAAATCAACGATGTAAGTGAGGTTGGTATGTTGTAATCAAATCAAAATCATTAGGTCATATTGAAACTGATGATGTTATGGAAGACGTTGCTTACCAAGTTGATAAAGTTTCACTAATTAATGATGTGATTGAAGTTGAACAAATTAAAAGTTTATATGATAATATGGTTGAGGGTCAATAAGTTAAGGTAGAACCACAGCTCTGATGCCAATCCAGTTTGTATGAGAAATAATGGCCGCTGCTAACAACAACGTGGCCGCAGCTAACTACAACGAGAAAGATCACTACAATGCTAAACCACCAGTCTTTGATGGTGAAAAGTTTGATTACTGGAAAAACATAATCAAAAGTTTCTTTCTGGAATATGATGTTGATCTCTGGGATCTTATAGTCGATGGCTATGTTCACCCAATAAATGATGAAGGAAACAATATAGCAAGAAGTGCTATGACAGATCAACAAAAGAAGGATTTCAAGAATCATCATAAGGCTAGAACGATATTGATTAATGTTATATCTTATATTGAGTATGAGAAGATAACAAACTGAGATTCTGCTAAGTTTATCTTTGATTCTTTGAGAATGACTCATGAAGGGAATGCTCAAGTTAAGGAGACAAAGGCTTTGGCCTTAATCCAGAAATATGAGGCATTCAGAATGGAAGACGATTAAACCATTGAGATTATGTTCTCAAGATTTCAGATTCTTGTCGCAGGACTCAAGGTTCTAGATAAAGGGTATTCTACGGCTGACCATGTCAAGAAAATCATCAAAAGTCTC
Organism: Lathyrus oleraceus; assembly: GCF_024323335.1. Taxonomy (NCBI): domain Eukaryota; kingdom Viridiplantae; phylum Streptophyta; class Magnoliopsida; order Fabales; family Fabaceae; genus Lathyrus; species Lathyrus oleraceus. Next base: position 258,849,825 of record NC_066583.1, read on the forward strand.
CCCAAAAAATGGAAACCTATGGTAACTACCTTGAAGTTGGAAAAGGACCTGAACAATATAAGTCTTGAAGAACTTGTTAGTTCTTTAAGAAGCCATGAGATAGAACTCGAGAAAGATGAACCTCATAAGCTAGGTAAATTTGTTGCCTTGAAGTCCAAGCTTGAGAAGACAAGGGCTTATTAAGCTGAGGAAGAATCATAAAATTCCGATGAAGACTCAGAAGATGATGATGAGCTATCTTTGATTTCCAAGAGGGTCAACTGACTCTGGAGGCACATGCATAAAGGACATGGAAACCTTTCTATGGTTTCCACCAACTATGAGATCAATGAGTTTGAATGGTAATGCATCCTTCTTACATGCCAAGAAGACTGCAACAACAGAAAAAAGGGATTCCTTAATACCAACCCCATGCAAATAACTTTTCCACGAATTAATCTTCAATCCAAGAACCATTTCAAACCCCCTTAGTATAGATTTTAATGCCCAAAGATTAGAGCTAGACCCATCACACAAAAGAACTGTATCATCAGCAAATTGCATCAAACTATATGGTACTTCATCATTAATTTTGAAACCCCTCAGAATATCCAGGTTAACCGCCATTCTGATCAATGCAAAAAGTCCTTAAACCACAATGGAAAAAAAGAAAGGAGACAAGGGATCTCCTTGTCTCAACCTCTCAAACACCTTGAAATCCTGAGTTGGACTCCCATTCACCAGTACATATATGTAGCTAGTAAACACCCAACAATCCATTCATCCATCTCAACCACTTATGCCTAAACCCTATAGCTACCAACATCTTCTCAAGGAATTTCCAGTCAACACAATCATATGCATGTGAAAAGTCCACCTTAAAGAGTAGACAACTTCGTTTCGTCTTTTTTGCAAGATCTAACAACTCACGGATCACCACAATACCATTAAGTAGTTGTCAACCCGGAATGAATGTTGTTTGAGTCTTGGAGATCAATTTGTCAATCACACATCTCAATCTTGCAGCTAGAACCTTAGTAATAACTTTGTAAACACACCCTATGAGACAAATTGGTCTATATTCGTCAAAGCCTTAGGGATTTTCAGATTTTGGGATCAAGGCAAGAAAGGAAGACACCATAACTTTGGGTAATTTTGCAGTATAGTGGAACTCTTGAATGCACTCCACCACATCATAGCCAACTACCTCCCAACATCTCCTTAGAAATTCCATGTTGAATCCATTTGGGCCAGGGCTTTTGTTACCTTCACAATCGAACACCACCCCTTTGATTTCCTTTGTAGAGAACATTTCTTCCAACCTTGAGCTCTCTTCGCCTGTTAGTTTAGATAACCCAGACCAATCAAGGTTCGGCCTATGGATGGGGTGTTAGAGAACCTTGACTCAAAATGTTCCTTTATAACCTTTTTGACAATACCCACATTTTCTACCCTTTTCGAGCCCACTTGAGCTGAAGTTATTGAGTTACTTCTAGTTCTGAATTTGAGCATAACATGAAAGTATTTGGTATTAAGATTGCCATCCTTCACCCATTTTAATCTTCACTTTTGTTTGAGAATGCTTTCTTTCAAGTGTAGATTGTTCCAAATGTCCTCCTGAACCACACTCCTCTTCAACAGGTTTGTTACTGAAATTTTCCCATAATCCCTCTCCATATCAGCTTCAATATCATTGAGTGTATTCACCCCTTCTTCAATCTTGAGATCCACCTAGCAAAAGACATTCTTATTCCACCATCTCAGCCTCTCCCTTAACAGTTTGAATTTCTCCTTTAACACCTAAGCAACACCACCATCAACCTTAAAGGAATTCCGTTCCCTCTTCACAAATTCCAGAAAATCAGGATGCTCATACCAACAGTTAAAAACTTTAAATGGTTTAGGTCCCCAACTTGCATTGTTTTCCTTGATCCATATTTGAATTTCTAATTTTCAAATATAAAATTTTAAATTTTATTAATTATTTTTAAATTTATTTTTTACTATATTTAAATATTTTTAATTAATTTTAAATTTAAAAATATTACATGCATATAAATTATTTATCATATTTATATTATTATAAAATTAAAATTAATATTTATAATAATATAAATATAAAATTATATGTTGTATTTTTACAAAGTGTCCTGCCTCCTCGCAAGACTTGTTGTTTCGAGATGTTTTTCTATGTAGTGAAGGAAAAATCACCTCGTAATTTTATGTTTTTTTTATAGTGTTATCCTTTAGCGTTCTTACGTGATCATAATTGATTAGACAATTTGAAAACAACAAATAACTAAAAAAATGTAAATAAAGGAAAATTATGCATATGTAAATACATTAAAAAAACCACAAATTTTAAAAATGTAGGAAATCCCTTTATCACCACACCATATATTTTGTTAAAAATGCAAAATAAATACAAAAATAATCATAAATACGTAACTTGTTTTTTCATTTTTAATATAAACGCAATAATAATATATGTATAGTTTAAAAATGTATTAAAAGTTTGACAAAATACAAAAAAAATCTTTTTTTACTTTGAATGATAGAGATGCGAAACCGTTTTTAAAAATAAATTTACCGTCAAATATGCGAATATGTTTTACTTATTAGACAAAAAGAATATTATCGACTTTTCATATATTTTAAAAAAGACAGGCATAGCTTGAAGAGTTTGAGATAGATTGCTCCTCCAACCTCCATTAGCAGGGTCATGTCATTGATCTTTCCATTACAAAAATATTCTTATTTTTTAATTTAAAAATGATTTTTATTTTTCAATTTATGTCATTTAATTATTATTCTCTATATTTCTTTTAACATATTAATAAGAATAATTTAATAAAAATCTAATATTTTATAATAATATTATTGTATTCTTTAATTTGTGCGCAAATTTTTTAAACAAAAGTCATCCCGATGAAGTATTATTTTTGCAATAGTTAGACGAGTGAAAGATTCCTAAATTGGGAGTTATTAACATTAGCATATCTTAAAATGATATGCATTTCATGATTCTTTTTATTATAATATGTATAAGTAACTGCATGAGATTGAAAGGCAGAAGAGTGTATATATATATTTCAACTTTCAAAAGGAAATTAAAGAGAGACGAATGAAAAGCATATGTATGATTCATTCAATTACTATAAAAAGGAAAAGAAATAAAGAATGAAATTAGGGTATCTATTGACCTATAATGATAGGTTTGTTTAGAATAGAAGTAGTGGCAGCCATCATGGCCATCATCATTGGAAATACTAGACGAACAACTTTTAACATTAAATATACTGCTTCTAGAACTCGTGCATGTGGCAAAGCAAGCATATTTCTGAATTATTTCAATTGGCTAGGTCTATCTATGGCATAATATAAAAAATGAATATGCCGATGAAATATATATCTCATTCTCATGTATGTTTGGATCGTTTTCTGCAAGAATAGTTAGAAGGAAAAGAATACTAGATTTGGGCAATCAAATTTATTGCTTGGTGCCTATGGCTGCTCTAACCAAACATTTTCATTCATTTTAGGTAAGATTCATTGCAATAATATAACTACACATGGTTGCTTTGCTCGACCACTTTCTCATGTGTGGACAAAACTGAAGTTTCTTAGGTAGAATTGAGGGTAGATGGTTTTACTCACAGACAGATATCTTTCAAAATTATTTCAAGTAAAATGATCAAACATGAGAAAGTGTATTTTATACTTATACCATTTATTTTTGATACTTTTGGTTTTTTAGCAGCAGAAGCATTTGATCTTTTACGTAGAGTTTAAAGACTTATGAATAACAATGTTGTATTTCCTAGGTCCATGAATGTCATTTTTAAGAGGATTGATTTAGCGGTCCAAATAAGAATAGTGACGCAATTTGTTACTTTAATTTCGTTACAATATCATTTACAACACAAATATCATCATTTGACAAAATATTATTCCTCTTTAGCCATATATTCCAACAGGTTGCAATACAAAATAGTAAATCTTTATTCCTTGCAATTTTGTGCTTAAGTTGATTGGTGAATTGCACAAAATGATCCATGGCTAATAATCTTGTCGGGGTTGATATTGATAACCAAAATCTCAGATCCTGCACCAGACTTCCACGGTTATAGGACATGAAAATAACAAGTGGTCCAAATTTTCTTCTACTTTAAAGCAAATTACACAAACATTTTCACGAGGGTTCAAAGTCATCCCTCTCTTCTTAAGTTTAACTTTTGTAGGTAGCTTATTTAACATAACTCCTCATCCAAAGACTTTGGCTTTTAAGGGAACTAATGCCTTCTAGACTCTCTGGATATTCTCTAGGATATCATCTTCATGAGTACCTGCTTTGGCATTGCTCATCAGTCTGATATAGTAGGACTTCACAGTAAAATTGTCCTCCATATTTCGAATCCATTTTAGTTCATCTTCCAAATTTCTCCTAGGAGCAATATATGTTAAGATTTCCATCAGGGCTGCAATTATTCTTCTATCTCAGTTTGAATGATTGAATCTGGTATGTTGATTAACCATTTCCACTCCCCACCATTCCATTCTCCAATGTCTTGCACTTTGGCTTCTTTATCATGTTCGGTCTGAAACAAGTTTGGGAAAACCTGTTTTAGTGGTTGTATTCCCAGCCATTTTCTATTCTAGAAGTTCAGTTTATTACCTTTGCCTAATTTTCATGACAAATTTTCATTGAACTAGTTAAAGTTTCCCATTCACTTGGTTTATATAAGCTCCAAGTCTTTCCACCATATTGATTTTTGGCCTCTTCTTGTGTTAACCTCTCTACCTCCCATGCCCCATTCCATGTAACCACACCCCTGTTCTATTTTGCCTCTCCAAAGTGCTTTTTCATCCTTCAATACCTTCCACTTCCATTTTCCCAAAAATGATATATTGAAGGCTTCTATATGCTTAATTCTTAGATCTCATTCTTCCTTTGTTCTACATAAATTCTTCCCACTTACCCATTTAATACCCTTTTTTGCTTCACCACCACATCATAAGAAACTCCTTTTGAATCTTAATAATTTTCTTTAGGACTTATTTTGGTGCTTTAAAGAAATAAAACATGTATATATGGATGTGTAAGACCCCAATTTTGACCCTAAGATCCCTCATCTTATCTCATCATACGCATTGGTTTTAGGATCACACATTGGCATCCTCCTTACCCCTCATTCATTGGGTTTGCATTGAGAGAGATCACTAAACACTTTTGATTGTATAACACTTTATTTTTCTTTGTTTACTAACCAAAATACCAAAAATATGTCTATGTATAACTTTGTTCTTTTGTAGGTAGTGTGTGCATCCACCATTGCCCTATCAAACTCATGTCTAGGTTTGAGACCCTCAACACAAGGAGATCAATCAAGAGATGATTCAAATTTGTTTTAGACATCATATATGAATACCCATGATCTTCATTTATCATTTTGATCAAGAATTCATCAAGAGTTTGAAGCTTGTTTGCCTTGGAAGCCCTAATTCATATGGGTATCTTGTGTGACTTCCTCAATAAGTTTCTTCAACATTTGATCAAATAATTCAAGGGATATTTCATATTACATCATATTATACATATATTATCCTCCATGAGTCCCAAATATCAATAGAAATTCAAGTTTGCAAGATGGTTCATGGTGGTTGACCAAAGAAAGTCAACTAGTCAAAACTGGGGTTCCATAGACTCTATCTCCTATAATATTTGTCATATGAAAATGATTACAAGATAAACGTTACTCCTTATGACATTCCAAACAACTTTCATGTTTAGGTAAAGAGCTAGTTTTTCTTGGAAATTCATTTTTTATGGTGGAAGATTATAGGTCATTTTGTCTGAACCCTAGTTAGGAGGTCAACTTCCAAGGATCATAACTTGCTAAATTTTTATGAGATAAAGGCCATTAAAGTTTCATGATAAAATTAAAGATGTCCTATCAATCTTTTATTCTTTTAGGAACTTCAAATTCAACTTGAAAATGCATGTGCCATGAGGAAAGATTATAGGTCATTTTGGGCCATTACCATTGAACAAGAGATTTTCCTCAACTTCTAAAATGCATAACTCCTTCATGCCAAATCCAAATGAGGCCAAATTTGTGACCAAATTGAATAAGTTTGAAAGAGACACAACTTTTATGAAGGAACTTTTTCCATTTGAAGCCCATAACAAAAGTTATTCAAGGTGGAAGAAGTGAACATTTGACTTGGGACATAGAAAATTTTCAATTATGTTTGATTTCCCAAACTTCCACCTAAAAATTCATCATTATCCAAGCTTCAAATGGAAAAGTGTTAAACATTAAAATTGTTCCCCTTGATCTCACCTTTCCAAAAAGTCCAATATCACCTCATTTGGCCAAGAATTGGATGACTTGCACATGGTTTATCTTCAAGGATCCATTTGGATGAATATCATGATCACATTCCAATTTCCATTGCATAATTATATGACACACTTTCAGTATTTCACATGATGAATTTTGGACCTGATTACATCATTTCGTGGGCGTATCACGCGCCCATGCATCCATGCAAGAGTGAATTTCTATTTTTGGCATTTTGAATGAAGTGTGTGGAAAGCAAATGCATAACCTACAAATAAGACCCCTCATGCTCAGAATTATACACTCCTTGCCCAAGATTTGAACCTGCAATCCTAACCGTCACCATTAGAGTACAATCTTGAAGATTTTCAATTGAAAATCGAGTTTCAATTTCACTTTAGTTTTGAAGTTGAAACTCCAAGAATCCAAGCCTTTCCTTGTTCCATTTCAACTTCTGCAAGCTTCTGAAGTCAAGCCAAGACGAATTAGAAGCGAGATCAAGCAAGATTCAAGCTCCCTCGAAGGTGATTTTTTAGAAACTTCATCTCTTAGATTCTCTCTCAATTCTTCACCATTCTCTTTGATTTTTGGTTGGCTGAATTCCTACCAATGTAGGCAACAAGATTGAGTTGCTTTGAGGTTAAATCGAAGCAACTCAGTTCATGATCCTCAAAATTTAAATCCCTATATCTTTTCATATACTTGGAATTGGAGAAAATTGAGGCCAGATTCGAGATCCTGAGCATTTTCTCTTTGAAATAGTGTCCTTGTTTTTCATTTTCCATTGAGATAAAGTTGGACCAGTCCGATGAAGGTCACTGGAGAAGGTGACCGAAGCCCTAGCTAAGGTGGTATGTTGGGACACTTCCTGGCCATCTGATCATGTTTAGATGTTCTAATCTGAGCCATTGCGTTTGATCACCACGCGTACATCACATTGACTCAAGACTACCATGGAACGCGCACATGTGCCCATCAGATCTGCCACCTCAATTAATGAGGGAGATCTGATAGCCCTTGTTTTTTCTTATTTTATTTTAATTTCTTATTTTATGTTTAATCCTTTTATTTTGTTTAATTCATAGAAATTTCAATTTTAATCCAAAAAATATGGGACTTTCACCAAAAATCTTTAAATATTTTTTTCTTTCATATTCTGAATTAAAATTGTTTTTTGGATTAATTTTGATATTTTTCATGAATTAAATGTTTTTTTTTGCATATTTTTAATTGTTTAAAAATACTTCTGACTTTTAAAAAATAGTGAACTTTTTTATCTAAGGTCCTTTGACCTTGTTTGACCTAGAATAAATCCCTTGGCCATTTATTTGGTGTTTTGAAGGGATTTGAGGTTTTGAAGAAATAAAAATGTATTTTAATTCACTTTTAATTGTTTAATTGTTTAAAAATTATGTTGACCCATTGTATTGGTCTTGTGATGTTTGACTTTCTGTTTGGGCCTTGGTCAAGATTGATTTGACGTTTGTTGGATCAAAACCATTGGATTTAGGGGATTGATGAAATGTACATTTCATCTCCCAAAATGAATGGATGGTTTTGATTTGATGAAATTCCTCCTATGACCAATTTGTGTTTCTATCTTCCCCTCCCTCTTCATCTTCATCCATATTCTTTTCCATTCCCTCATTTGACCAATGAAATATCTAATGTCTTAAGGCTAATTGGTTCATCAATGACCTTGTGTCAGATGAACCAATACAAGTATGATTGAGATAGGTCCTTCCCTCTTGACCTTTTTTTTAGTGTGTGATATGTTTTTAGGAGTTTGGTTCTTCATACCAAATCTCTAACATGCATTAACATCTAAACTTTTATTTCCCGATCTCAGATAGTTGTGACTTCTACATAAGTCCAATTACGACTGCTTAACATAGAGCTAAATTTGACCCTTAAGACATATCATTCTAGTAAGTGGGATTGTAAACCTCCCCTTCTTCATGGCATTGTTTGGAGACTTGACCTTTTTTTCCTTTCATGGGAGTTAATGGCATACTTGTGAATTATCTAAGTTGGAGCCCTTCTCGTGAAATATGTCTTGGTTCAAGGATCTATACTTGTGAATGAAGGGTTGAGTGTTCTCCAAAGAATGACTTAAACAATTAAAAATCACCATTACACCTGACTAACCTTTTACTAACATTTGACTAATTCTTGTTAATATTGCTTTACTTTCAAGTCATTTACTTTATGCAATTTAAATTTCAGTCATTTATCATTGATTTGCCATTTACATTTCATTTAACTTGTTTATGTTTATGTCATTTCCACTTTGCTCATTTGAGCCATATCTTAGGATTGTATATATTATTTGTGTGTTTTGATTGTGTTTGTGGTCTTAGGACCTTAAAATACCTAAATAACAACAAAAACCCTAAAATACATCTGGTGGACTGTTGAACTTGATCTGAACTTTTGGGCTTAGGATTAGGCAACATTCCCTATGCAAAAGGACTTGGCCAATGCCAACATTCTGAGATTGAGCTATTATGAACTGAGCCTCCACCTGATGCAAGCCTCGTGATTTATTTGGATTCATCTTCTACTCTTCCTTTGTGCTTAATTGTTATTTGGATCTTATGTCTGATGCTTTGCTTTGAGTTGATCAAGGATTAATTCATCTGATACATGAGAAGACGAAGAAGACTGCTAGCTATGAGATTTGCTTGCTTGGATGTGGCTATCTTTATTTGATGCCTTCATCTCCATGATGTTTGGATATTGCTAATTGCTTACTGATTATTTTTTGATTCAAAGTCCAAAGGGAAATTGGGTTTTTCTATATGACATTCTTATCCGTTGGATTGCATCCCATTGGTCAAATCTCTTCAACTCTTAACTTTTAAATTTGTGCTTAGGATAAACTCTTCATATCCTCCCACTTATTTAATTTCAAAATCTCTCCCTCTTATAAAAAACTTGTTTTGCTTGTGATTTCAAACTTAGACATATTTTGATGATTAGAAACTTTGTCCTTATGCCAATGAATTTTCAAACTTTTTCTTAATCAAATTTGTAAATAAACTTAACCATATTGACTTAAATTTCAAAAGACAAAAGGAATTAACACCCCATTCAAATATTTGGCATCTTTGTGCCTTTTCATTTAAGTTTTTGTTAAAATCAACTTACCAACCTATTTGAAGTTTTTACCACGAACTACGAGATTTTGATCACTCATTTTTATGTTGGTACGTAGGCACAAGTCTGAAGGTCTTGTCAAACACAAAAATTATAATCAATGAATTCTTTTCTCATCCCCACACTCTATTTTTCTAAAACATATTTTATACCAAACACATATGCATACATAAAAAAGGGCTCCCTAGGAGTACCTAGGACACTTTGGGTGCTAACACCTTCCCTCTGTGTAACCAACCCCCTTACTTGTAATATCTGGAATTTTTAGTTTTGATTTGAAAACTTCTTATCTTTGGGTTTTGTTCGTACTTTTCCCTTTTCCTTTGGAAACAATAAAAGCGCGGTGACGACTCTGGTTTTATTGACGCCAAGTTTATCCATAGCTTGATGGTCATGAATTTACCACTAAAGAAATTAAGTGGCGACTCTGCTGAGGAGTAGTCCTCAGTGGGTTTAGCCTACTTTTTTATGTGTATATATTTGTATATTTTGATGTTTGTATATTTGTTTGTGTGATATAATTTGTTTGTTGTGCTTGGTGATCTTTGAGTGGTGAGATAAGTTCTAACCCGAACTTAAGTGCAATTAAGATAAGAGGATGGTATAGTCATGTTCAACTTGTGTGGAGTAGTCCTTAACAAGCTGGCTTGAGACCCATCAACTCAGTGGAGATCCTTTTGGAGTTACTGATGTCAATCAAGTTATTTATGGATAGGCATTACTTTCTCTGATTTGGGATCCGAGAAGCTGATGACCATAGAACATTTAACCCAACTCGGCTTATTTAGGACGTAGTGCGGAGATTGTTCAGGTGTAGACCTGATAACAGTTGTTACGTGATACTACACTCAGCCGAGTTTCTCTTGAGAATATTATGGGTTGATGAGTCAGTCATCCTAACCTATAATATCCCATAGATGAGATTAAGACTCTGGGCACTTTTTAGAACATGATCTACATGTTTTATCCTTAGTACACTCCTTTGGGATGGTTCTTAACCTGACTCCATACTCATGACTCACAACAAACCCTTTGATTCTTGATTGATCCGATCAAGTCTTGTCAATATCAATTGAACTTGGGTGTTGATAAGGTGAAAACCATAATCCACCAAAATGGATGATTGATCTTGACAATGACTTGATCCATCCCTTGACCTTTGTTTGTGTTTGCCTTGTGTGTGATTGTTGCATTCATGCATACATGTGTATCATGACATTCATCACAGAAAATAAACTTCAAGGAAACTAAGGTCTTATTTGCAAATATTTTCAGACCATGGATTGTGGAAGAAGGAACACTAAGAAGTACAGTTTCAGATGTCCTGATTTGAAAGAGTTAAGGAAGTTGTCAACCTTTGTATTAGATCCCTTGGACTTCAAGCAACGTCATGGGAAGCTTTTATATGTGTTATCTACTGATATGGTTGAAGGACTTCTAAGTGTTTTGGTTCAGTTCTATGATCCTCTCTACCGGTGCTTCACTTTTCCCGATTATCAGCTTGTACCTATGTTAGAGGAGTACGCCCATCTCTTGGGAATACCTGTATCTGACAAGGCACCTTTTAGTGGATTAGAGGAGATTCCCATATCTCATATCATAGCTGAAGCTCTTCATATGAAGAAATCTGAGATTGATGGTCATTTGGTGAAGAAAGGAGGTATTCGTGGGTTGAATTCTGAGTTCCTCATTGGTAAAGCTACTGTTTTTCCTCAAGCCGGTAGCATGGATGCTTTTGAAGCTATCTTTGTATTTCTCATCTATGGTTTGGCTTTATTCCCTAACATTGATGGTTTTGTTGATGTTAACGCCATTAGAATCTTCTTGATTGGGAATCATGTTCCTACTCTGTTGGGTGACATGTATTTCTCTTTGCATTTGAGGAATTCTAAAGGTGGTGGGACTATTTTATGTTGTGTTCCTCTTCTGTACAAGTGGTTTATTTCGCACTTGCCTCAGACGCCTGCTTTCATAGAGAACCGACAATGTCTACGGTGGTCCTAGAGACTTATGTCTCTCACTAATGATGATATTGTTTGGTATGATTCTGCGTTGGGTAGCTTGGACATTATTGATAGTTGCAACGAGTTCTCTAATGTGCCTCTCATTGGTACACAAGGAGGAGTCGACTACAACTCTGCTTTGGCTCGTCATCAACTTGGGTTCCCCTTGAGAGATAAACATAATAACACTCAGTTAGAAGGTCTTTTCTATAAAGAGGGTAAAGATACCCAATATTTGAAGCAAAGGATGATACATACTTGACATATTGTGCATAGCAAAGGAAGATCCGAGCTTGGTTCATGCAACTGTGTAGCTTTGGAAGCTTACACTATTTGGGTGAAGAAGAGAGCTTTGAAGTTGAAGATGTCGTACACCTGTGAAATACTTATGTCTATGGTTATGGTTGAGCCATCAAATCTCCCTAACCAAGATATAGAGGAGTTGGAAGACACACTTGCCAAGATGAATCAAGAGAAAGATATGTGGGAAGAGAGGTTCCATGCTTTGAGCCGAAAGCATGAGGAGTTGCAGCTTGAGTCGAAAGACAAGGATGCACTTATCGAGATTCTTGAAGACCGAGCAGTGAAGAGACAGAGAGAGCTAGAGGGTCTACCTTCCTATAGTATGCCTCAGCCTTCCGGTGCTTGGAAGAAGATTTTTGATCGGTTAGTTCTTGAGAAGGATCAAATGAATACATCCTTTGAGTCTGAGATCCGACGCATCCAAAGGAAGTATGCACCCATAGCCCGATCATATGGTGCAGTTGCTAGGGATCCTTAGGATGATAGTTTCCTTTACTCTTGTACTTGTATTTTGGTTTCTGAAATTGTACTAAGTGTAATCCTTCCACATTTTATGAATAAAAAGAGATTTTATGGCCAATGAATTATTATTATTATTGTTATTATTTTTATATTTACAAATAGGGATTCATGTGTTCCTTGGAATTAAAAACAATAAAAAACATTGCATTTCATGCATCATATGCATAGCAGGTTTTTTCTTCTACAAGATGTCTTATCAGTTCTTCTTCCGCGCATCAGCCAAGTTGACTCACCGATATAATACTCGCGCTAATCAACTGAGAATTATGAAACATCTAGAGCAAGAGAACCGAGAGCTGAAGGACGAGATCGCCAGATTAACGACGTTGATTGAATCTGTCATTGCTGCACAGAATCAGTCTTCACCAACTCCCGCAACTCCTCCTCCTCAAAGAACTGTCATTTCTGAGGTTTCTACCTCAATTATCCCAGTTGCTGCTGCCAGTCGGTCTGTGTTGGCTGGATTCCCTTGGGGAATGCCATCGAATTTTGTGCCAGAAGGGTATGCACCCACATTTGTTTCCATACCGGTATCTAGCCCAGTCATGTCAGTGCCACCTCCAGTTGTTCACACTCTTCCTCGTGTTGAGGACACTATCTACCATTTTGAGTCGTCCGAGGGCCCAAATCTATATGAGAAAATGGATGAGATGAAAGATTAATTCCTCGAGCTGCATAAGGAGATGAGGACTCTGAGAGGAAAAGATTTGTTTGGGAAGAGTGTTGCTAAACTCTGCCTGGTCCCCAATGTTAAGATCCCGATGAAGTTCAAGGTCCCCGACTTTGAAAAGTATATATGGAATACTTGCCCGCTAAGCCATCTTGTGATGTATGCCAGAAAAATGTCTACTCAGACTGATAATGATCAGTTGCCGATTCACTATTTCCAAGACAGTTTGACTGGAGCTGCTTTAAGATGGTATATGGGGTTGGACAGTGCAAGCGTCCGTATGTTCAACGACTTAGGCGAGGCCTTTGTCAAGCAGTACAAATACAACATGGATATGGCGCCTGATAGAGACCAGTTGAGGTTTATGTCTCAGAAAGATAAGGAGACATTCAAAGAGTATGCGCAGAGATGGAGGGAACTGGCTACCTAGATAAGTCCACCTATTGAGGAGAAGGAAATGACAAAAATCTTCTTGAAGACGCTGAGTTCGTTTTACTATGAAAGCATGATTGCAAGTGCCCCCAATGATTTTACCGAAATGGTAAATATGGGGATGAGGCTAGAGGAAGGAGTCCGTGAAGGAAGTCTGTCAAAAGAAGAAGCATCATCCAACAAGAAGTACGGTGGGAGTTTCTCCAAGAGGAAGGAAGGGGAAACCAACTCAGTATTAGTGGGGAGGAAGAGGAGGCCTCATGTCAGAAAAAGTTCTCAACCTTGTCAACACCAACATCAAGTTTCTTCAGTAATTCTGGTTTTTTCCAACAATTCTAATCAATCAATTCCAATTCAGCAACAACATCAATAACAATCGCAATAAAGAGCCAACTACAACAACAACAATAATCATCATCAACAAAACTTTGAGAGGAAGAAGGTCTCCTTTGACCCTATTCCTATGACATATGCATAATTGTACCCATCATTGGTTCTCAAGAACCTCATTCAACCAAGAAATCCTCTGCAAATCCCTGAGCCACTACCATGGTGGTTTAAGCCTGAACTTCATTGCGCTTTTCACCAGGGATCCCCTGGCCATGACATAGAGAATTTCTATCCATTGAAATAGGAAGTTCAAAAGCTTGTAAAGATTGGTATGGTGTCCTTTGAGGAGAAAGTGCCAAACGTGAAAGCTAATCCATTGCCTTCTCATGGTAATGCTTCTATTAACATGGTGGTCGACTGTCCAGGGAATTTTCGAGTATTCGATGTACGGAGTATCTGTAGGTCATTGGTGGAAATGCATAGAACCTTGTGTTTGATCAGTGACTGTGAACATGACCATGATGGTTGTGTGATCTGTAGTATGAACCCCCCATGGGTGTATAATTGTCAAGAGAGATATCCAGAAGTTGATGGACGAGAATGTAATCTAGATTCAACAGTCAAGGGATTTAGATGATGTAAATGTGATTGTGATTGTATTCAAGACCCCTGAGCGGGTAGTTATTCAGTTTGATAGTAGCAACAATAACAATGTCAATAGAACTGTATCGCTGTTGGTTATACAGTTAGTAGGCCATGTCCCCTACTCATCCGATAAAGCCGTTCTATATCAATATAATGCCACAATGATTGAAGATGGTCAAGAGGTTCCTCTACCAGTCGTAGATTCAGTGGTGAATATAGCCTATATTGCAAAGGTGACCCATAGCGGTCGAGTATTCAGTCCAGTTTTCCAAAAGGTAATAAAAGATGTTACAACAAGTAAGAAGGCAGAGATTCATGTGGTGAATCTAGTTAGTGCTCCAACGTGTCAGTCTAGTGAATCCAGCAAGTTGAAGATTAACGATGATGATAAAGTATTAAAATTGATAAAGATAAGTGAGTTCAATGTGGTAGAACAATTGCTCCAGACTCCGTCAAAGATCTCTGTGCTGTCATTGTTGATGAATTCTGAAGCACATAGAGATGCATTGTAAAAAGTGTTGGAGTAGGCTTATGTTGAGCATGATGTGACCGTGGATCAGTTTGACCACATAGTTTCCAACATTACTTCTTGTAATAATCTGAGTTTTTGTGATGAAGAGCTTCCTGAGGAAGGAAGAAATCATAATCAGGCACTCCATATTTCTATGAATTGTAAGGAGGACGCTCTGTCCAATGTGTTGGTTGATACATGGTCATATTTGAATGTTCTTCCAAAATCTACTTTGTCAAGACTCTCTTATCAAGGCGCCTCGATGAGGTACAGTGGCTGGTTGTCAAAGCGTTCAACGGTTTGCGTAAAACTGTCATTGGTGAAGTGGACCTTCCAGTGAAGATAGGTCTGAGTGATTTCCAGATTACTTTCCAGGTAATGGATATCCTCCCGGCCTACAGTTTCTTGTTGGGAAGACCATGGATTCACGAAGCAGGAGCAGTGGCGTCTACTCTACACCAGAAGTTGGAATTTGTGAAGAACGGCAAACTTGTCGTCGTTGGTGGAGAGAAGACATTATTAGTGAGCCATCTATCATCTTTCACATATGTTGAAGCTGAGGAGGAGGTTGGAACTCCATTCCAAGGCTTATCTATTGCTGATGAGTTGAAGAAAACTAGGGCACCCATATCTTCTTTGAAAGATGTATAAGAAGCTATTCAAGTCGACAACATTGATCAGTGGGGGCGTGTTGTGGAGATTGCTGAGAACAAGAATAGAGTTGGATTTGGATTTCAACCAGGGCTTCTCAATGCCAAAGTCAAAGTTATGCAACCGGTATTCCATAGTGGAGGGTTCATTCATGGGAATGATCAACACTCAGCTGCCACTATTGAAGACAACGGTGATGAAGATGAGGCTAGCGCCAACTTTGTGACGCACGACCAGACTTGCAACAACTGGGTTGTTGTTGATGTTCCTACTGTTATTTACCGTTCTAAGTAATTTGTTTTTTTTATTGTTTTGAGAAAAATCCTTCTCCTATGCCTAAGGGAGAAGTGAACATTGTTGGGCATTTTTGTTATTATCATTAATAAAATACAAATTTATTCATCCACATCTACAATGTTTTATTTTCACTTTTTGCTTTTTCTGAAAATGGTAATCACAAAAAACATAAATAAATAATAATCTTCCATCTGCTTAATATTTGATTGCACTTCATTTCTCTAAAATCAAAATATCAAATCATTATGCAGGTTGGTTCTCAAACCCATTGAATACAATGATCCTACTCCCTCTCCAAACTTTGATTTCCCTGTGTTTGAAGCTGAGGAAGAGACTGATGATGGAAAAGTATATGACGAATCATCTCGTTTGCTTGAGCACGAGGAAAAAACCATTCAGCCATTTGAAGAGCAGATTAAACTGGTCAACTTGGGTTCCGAAGATAATGTGAAGGAAGTCAAGATTGGGTCTCAACTGTGTCCAGAAGCTAAGAGGGGGTTGATTGATCTTCTTCGAGATTATTCTGATGTATTTGCTTGGTCTTATCAAGATATGCCTGGGCTGGATTCTGAGATCGTAGAGGATAGATTGCTGTTGAAGCCAGAACACCCACCAATCAAGTAGAAGTTGAGAAGAACACATCCTGATATGGTAGTGAAGATCAAAGAGGAAGTGCAGAAGCATATCGATGCTGGTTTTCTTGTTACCTCCGAGTATCCGTAGTGGGTGGCCAATATTGTGCCTGTTCTAAAAAAGGATGGAAAAGTCCGTATGTGTATTAATTATAGAGATTTGAACAAAGCTAGTCCGAAAGATGATTTTCCTCTACCACACATTGATATATTGGTAGAAAATACAACTAAATTCAAGGTCTTTTCATTTATGGATGGTGTAAGACCCCAATTTTGACCCTAAGATCCCTCATGCATTTCCATCACGATTATTAGCATTGGGATCATGTCTTGGCATCCTTCTTGCCCCTTTTCATTGGGTTTGTTTTGGGAGAGATCACCAAGAACTTTGTGATTATAACATACTTGTATATTGTCATTATACTAACTAAAATACCAAAAATATGTCTTTCCATCTATCTAACTCTTTTGTAGGAAAGGCATGATCTCATCAATTCATTGATCACATTTAGGGTTTGAGACCCTCATGAATAAAAAGTACAACCAAGAATTGATTCAAGAATGGTTATAAGCATCATATATGAGTCCTCATGACCTCTACATGTTATATTGGTAAAGTTTGCTTCAAGAGTTTGAGGGTGATTTGCCTTGGAAACCCGAGTTTGACTGGGTATCTTGAGTAACTTCCCCAACAAGCTATCTCACCAATTGATCAAATTTATCAAGGGAAACTTCCAAATTCATCATCTTATGCATATATGATCTACCATGAGCCAATAAAGTCAAGAGAATTGGAAGTTAGCAAGTTGGTTGATGGTGGTTGGCCAGATGAATTCATCTAATCAAAACTGGGTCTCCCTAGACCCTATCTCCTACAATTTTCACCATATGAAAATGATTCCAAGATAAAACTTACTCTAAATTACATTATAAACAACTTTCATGTTGAGACCTAGAGCTATTTTTTTCTTGGAAAGTCATTTTCTATGTTGAAACATTATAGGTCATTTTGTCTAAACCCTAATTTGAAAGTCAACTTCCCAAGGCCATAACTTGCTCAATGTTTATGAGATGAAAGATTTACAAGTTGCAGAATCAAATTAAATGTGCCTACTTCAACTTTTATGTTTGGAGTGGGAGCTAATTCAACTTTTTTGAGCATGTGATATGAGGCTACATTATAGGTCACTTTTGACCTATACCATTGATCAAGTAATTTTTCCAAACTTCAAAAATGCATAACTCTATCATTTCAAATCCAAATTACATGAAATTGGTGACTATTTTTAAAGTCTTTGAGATAGATACAACTTTGATGAAGACACTTTTCTCATTTGAAGCTCCCATAAAAAGTTAAGGAAGGTGGAATATTGAGACATATGGCTTGACACTTAGAAAATTTTTGATATGTCAAATTTTTCCAAACTTACACCTCAAATTTCTCCAAGTTCCAAGCTCCAAATGAAAAAGTGTTCAACATCAAACTTATTCCTCTTGATCTCACCTTTCCAAAGAGCTCAAGTTCATTCATTTTGGATGAGAAATGCATAGGCTGCGCATGGCTTAAATAGGCGGATGTCATTTGGCATGGATCCAACTTCAAGTATCAATGTTCAATTGCCTTGCATTCCAAGCTTGCTTCAACTCATCTGATCATTCATTTTGGACTTCAAGCTATCATTTCATGGGCCTATGCGCGCCCATGCACCATGCTATCATCATTTGCCAAATTTGGAAGGTTGAAAAGAGTGTGCAAATATCACATGGATTTGGCTATAAATACAACTGCATTTGCTCAAAAATGACACACATTGCGCCAACTTTGAATCTCCATTGAAAACCCTTCACTCAGATAGGATAACCCTGATAATTTCATTTGAATTTGAGCTTGAATCTCCACTGTTTTGGAATTCAATTCTCCAGGAGTCCATTGCTTCTAAACCTTTCCATTCCTTTCCTACAAGCAATTGAAGTGAAGCCAAGCACAATTCAGATCAAGATTTATCAAGTTCAGGCCTCTATTGAAGGTAATTTGCAGAATTTTTAAACTCTTCGATTCTCCTTGATTCTTGCTCAATTCCATTGATTCTTGAGTTGTCTGAAGTCCTACCAATGTAGGCAAGAAGATTGAGTTGCTTTGAGGCCAAATCGAAGCAACTCAGATCATGAACCTCATTTTTCAATTCCACATATCTCTTAATATATTTGGAATTGGAGGAATTGGAGGTCATATTCGTGTTCAGTGATGTTTTTTTCTTTAAGATCATGTCCCTATTTGTTTTTAATTGTTTAAAAATATTTTTCATGAATTAATTGATTTTGCATTTGTTTTTAATTGTTTAAAAATATTTTTAAGTGTCCAAAAATTATGAATTTTTTTCTCCGAGGTCCTTTGACCTTGTTTGACCTATGATAAATCTCATGACCATTTATTTGGTGTTTTGATGAGATTTTAGGATTTGGACAAAACATATTTGAATTTAATGCATTATTTTACTATTTTTAATTGAATAAATTCCATTTTAATTATGTTGACCACTTGTATTGACTTAATTGAGTTTAATTGTTTGTTGTTGGGCCTTGGTCAAGGTTGATTTGACTTTGTCAAGTTAATATCATTGGATTTAGGGGATTGTTGGAATGTACATTTCATCTCCCAAAATGAATGAATGATATTAATTTGGTAAAAGTCCTCCTTTGACCAATTTGTGATCTCATTCATCCCTTTCCCTCTTCATCTAATTCCCCTTCTTCATCCATTCATTTTCATTTGACCAATGATATCTCAAAGTCCTAATGCTAGTTGATTGAAAGATTAACATGAGTATGGATGAGATTAGGTCACACTTTTTGCATATTTTTGTGTGTGGTATGTTTAATGAGCATAGTTCATAATACTATGTCTCCAACATGCATTAACACCAAAAGTTTATTGCCCGACCTCAAATAGTTGTGACTTCTACATAAGTCCAATTACGATTACTTAACATAGCTCTAAATTTGTGACATAAAAGGCATAAGCATTCTAGTTAGTGAGATTGTAAGTCTCCCCTCTTCCATGGTATTGTGTGGAAACTTGGTCTTCTTTCCTTCCTTTGGAAGATGTTTTGGTTCAAGGATCCATGCTTGTGGCAAGTGGGTTAAGTGTTCTCCAAAGAATGTCTTGAAATCAAAAGTAAAACAAAACTAACTTCTAACTTACTAACCATTAACTTTTAATTTCAAGTCTTTACTTTAATGCAATTTACTTTTAGTACCTTATATCATTTTCCATTATACATATCATTCTAATTGTTTATGTTAATGTAACTTTCACTTTGTCCATTTGGACCATATTGTGTGATATATTTTGTTTGTATATACTTTGTTTGTTTGATTGGTCTTTGACCATTAATGTATATAATAACAAAAAAAACCTAAAAGACTTTTGAGTGGACTGTTGGCTTGATCTATGGACCAATTGGACTTAGAATCTAGGCAACCTCCTTTGCTAATGGACTTGGCCAATGCCAATTTGTGAAGAACCAAGTGCTTGTAATTTGAAGTTCATCTGATACACCATTCAAGATCTCTCCAGATCATCTGCAACATGATCATTGTGAAGTTGTTATTTTGAACATATGACTTGTGAAGTCCATCTATTACATGGTCTATTTCTGAAGAAGATCATGGAGTGGATAAGCTTGGATGAGGCCATCTTTATTTGATGCCTTTGCTCTTCAAGATAATATAATTATGCATTTGTGTGTTGCTTGATCCTAAAAAGTCCAAGGGAAAATTCTGGGTTTCTATTAACATACTTGTCTATTGGATTGCTACCCATTTGGTCAGATCTTTTCAACTTTAAACTTTTAAATTTTGTGCATAGGGTAGTCTCTTCATCTTCTCCCCATTTATTTAATTTCAAAATCTCTCCCTCCATTTTCAAAAACTTCTTTGTGTGAACCATTTTTGTTCTAAACCTTGACCACTTTTGTAAAAAGATAGAAACTTTGGCCTTATGCCATTGCATTTTTCAAACATATTTTTCTTAAATCAAACTTGTGAATAAACTTAACTATACTTGACTTAAAATTTCAAAAAATCCAAAAAGAACTAACTCATTCAAACCATTTTAGGCCTTTGTGCCTTTTAAACTTAAATTTTGTTAAAAACCAACACACTCATTTTGAAATTTATAGCACAAACTACGAGGTTTTGATCCCTCATTTTTATGTTGGTACGTAGGCATAAGATCGAAGGTCTTGTCAAACACAAAAAATATAATTAATAAATTCTTTTCTCATCCCCCCATGCTATTTGCTTGTAAACATCACTTTGTACAAAATACATATGCACACAAGAAGGGCTCCCTAGGAGTACCTAGGACACTTTGGGTGCTAACACCTTCCCTCTGTGTAACCAACCCCCTTACCTGTGACCTATGATTTTTATTAGTTTTTATTTGAAAACTTCTTACTATTTGGGTTTTGTTCGTACTTTTCCCTTTTCCCTTGGAAATAATAAAAGCGCGGTGGCGAATCTTGTTAATTAATCTCTAGCTTGTCAATAGCTTGATGATCATGAATTTCCCGCTACAGATGGATATTTCGGTTATAATCAAATCAAGATGGCACCTGAAGACATGGAGAAGACCACATTCATTACACCCTGGGGAACATTCTGTTATAGAGTGATGCCTTTCGGTTTAAAGAATGCTGGTGCAACGTACCAGAGAGCTATGACCACTCTTTTTCATGATATGATGCACACAGAAATTGAAGTCTATGTTGATGATATGATTGCTAAGTCAAGTGATGAAGAAGAGCTTATTGAACATTATTAAAGTTATTCTAGCATTTGAGAAAATATAAACTCCGCTTGAATCCCAATAAGTGTACTTTTGGTGTTCGTTCTGGTAAGTTGTTGGGCTTCATTGTCAGCGAGAAAGGTATTGAAGTTGATCCTGCCAAGGTCAAAGCAATACAAGAGATGCCAGCGCCCAAAACTGAGAAGTAAGTTAGAGGTTTTCTCGGCCAATTGAATTATATCTCAAGATTCATATCGCGTATGACTGCCACATGTACGCCTATATTCAAGCTTCTTCAGAAAGACCAGTCTTGTGATTGGACCGAAGATTGCCAAAAAGCTTTTGACAGTATCAAAGAGTATCTGCTTGATCCTCCAATTCTATCTCCTTCTGTCGAAAGAAGACCATTTATCATGTATTTGATTGTGCTTGATGAGAGTATGGGTTGTGTTCTTGGTCAGTGTAGCGGTAAATTCATGACCATCAAGTTATGGATAAGCTTAACGTCAATAAAACCAAAGTCGCCATCGTGCTTTTATTGTTTCCAAAGGAAAAGGGAAAAGTATGAACAAAACCCAAAGATAAGAAGTTTTCAAATCAAAACTAATAAAATGCCAGAGACTACAGGTAAGGGGGTTGGTTACACAGAGGGAAGATGTTAGCTCCCAAAGTGTCCTAGGTACTCCTAGGGAGCCTTTTTTTATGCGCGTATATCTTTTTTGGTATAAAAGATTTTGAGAAAAATAGAGTGTGGGGATGAGAAAAGAATTCATTGACTATACTTTTGTGTTTGACAAGACCTTCGGACTTGCGCCTACATACCAACATAAAAATGAGGGATCAAAACCTCGTAGTTCATGGTAACAATTTCAAATAAGTTGGTGAATTACTTTTAACAAAAGTTCAATTAGAAAGGCACAAAGGGCCAAAATTTTGAATTAATTTGTTAGTTCTTTTTGTTTTTTTTTGAAATTTAAGTCAATACGATTAAGTTTATTTACAAATTTTATGTAAGAAAGAGTTTGAAAATTCATTGGCATAAGGCCAAAGTTTCTAATTTTAAACAATGTCTAAGTTTGAAAGAAAAGAAAGTTTTTGAAAAAGGGGGAGAGATTTTGAAATTTAAGAAATGGGAGGAGATGAAAAGGCTATCCCAAGCACAAATTTAAAAGTTAAGAGTTGAAGAGATCTGACCAATGGGATACTATCCAACAGACAAGAATGTCATATAGAAAACCCATTTTCCCTTTGGACTTTGAATCAAACAATCATCAATAAAACAAATAGCAATATCCAAATATCATGAAGATTAAGGCATCAAATAAAGATAGCCACATCCAAGCAAGCAATTATTCCTTGATCAACTCAGAGCAAAACATCAGACACAAGATCAAAATAACAGTTAAGCACAAAGACAGAGTAGCAGATGAATTCAAACAAGATCCAAGGCTTGCATCAGGTGAAATCTTAGTTCACAATAACTGGGTCTCAACATGTTGGCATTGGCCAAGTACTTTTACATAGGGAATGTTGCCTAATCCTAAGTCTAAAAGTTCAGATCAAGATCAACAGTCCATCAAAAGTTTTTTAAGGTTTTTGTTATTATTAGGTATTTTAAGGTCCTAAGACCACAAACAAAATCAAAACACACAAACAATATAGACAAACACAAGATATGACTCAAATGAGCAAAGTGAAAATGACATAAACATAAACAAGTTAAATGAAATATAAATGGCAAATGAATGATAAATGACTGAAATTTAAATTGCATAAGGTAAATGACTTGAAAGTAAAACAATATTAACAGGAATTAGTCAAATGTTAGTAAAGGTTAGTCAAGTATTAAGGGTGATTTTCAATTGTTTAAGTCATTCTTTGGAGAACACCCAACCCTTCATTCACAAGTGTAGATCCTTGACCCAAGACATCTTCCATGAGAAGGGCTCCAACTTGGATAATTCACAAGTATGCCACTAGCTCCCATGAAAGGAAAAAAGTTCATGGCTCCTGTCGCAACCTGAAAAATACAGTGCGCGAAAAAACAACCGGCGAAAGAAAAAGATAGAAGAGTCGCCACCGTGCGTTATTCATCCCAAAGGAGGGAAAGGAAACGCTCGAAGTAAACCTGAAAAAGGAAAGGACAAGACGGGGTCTCGCAACCAAATCTTGGGTTCGGGAGTCGGTTATGCGAAGGGAAGGTATTAGCACCCCTACGCATCTGTAGTACTCTACGGGATCCACTTTTGTAGTTCTTGTCTAAAGGGTGTGGGTTTATCTTGTGCTGTTTACCAAAAAAAAGGGTTAAATGAAAATGACTCGCGCGGATGTCGCATCCACTGCATACGTATCTCATCTGAATATGAGAATCAGAGTCTTCGTAGCTCGGCTGATCTATGGGTTGGGGGATGTGTGCTCGCTAAGACATCGCGTCTTATGCCTACGTATCTCATCTGGCCTGAGAATCAGAGCAAAACGTAGTTCGGCTAACTACGGGGTTATGGATTGGGTTTTGGACGAACGACGTTACTACGCAATCTACCGGATGCTCGACCTTTGGAGACTTACTCGCCTGTAGTAGAAGGAGTTAGCGTGTTGCTTTGGGTTTTAGGGTTTGGGATGCTCGAGGGCAAAAAGGCAGTCCTTGATGAAGGAACCGTGCTACCTGCAGGGATATGAATACAAAACACAAAACATGTATCTCAAAGTAAAATGCCACCGAGGGGCTCAAACGTTGCCTCCTATCGAGGTCTTCCAGCTAGGAAAGCAGTAAAATGCGGGAAAAATGTAAAAGTACCACGCGGATAAAGATCCGAAGTAACAGCAATTAGAGGAATGGGAAACCCTGAGATCCTTCCAAGCTAATGCCATCAAAGAAAAGTGAGTCAGTACAGGTAATCGGAATGAACCTCCAGGGGTTATCCCACAAATAAAGTGGGAAACCACGCAAGTTATCCCTGCAAAAGTCATGTGAGCCCTCACAAAAATTCAACAAAAGGGTTAGTGAAACACCATAAGCATTTTTTTCATGATCAACGGTATGGTTTCAGAAAAACTCAAACCCTGTGGCATACACTCAAAAATTAAACGATTAAACATTCAAGGCATTGTTTATACATTCATATACATATTAAACCCATGGGCGAAAAACCTAATGAAATTCATCCATCATACCTCATACATTCAGAGTATTCAACTTCAAAGCAAAAGGTAATGGGAATAAAGGCAAACCTGATTGGAGAGCTTGATTGAAATTGAGTTCCACCCGTGAGGTTTACAAAACAATCTTCAGGGTTTATGTGAGGCAGAGGTGATTCTGTGTAGTTGAGTTCCCTTCGGGGTTTGGAGGCTGCTCTGAACTCCGTTAGGTCTTCTCTCACTATCTTTTTTCTCAAGGTTTTGTTCCAAGGAAACCTCAGAGTATTTTGCTTCTCCTCAAAATCCCCCTTTTGTTCTGTGTTCTCTCAAGTGAAGCCTCGGTATTTATAGACTGAATTTCATGGTTTTGTGGGCTCAAATGAGAGAGACCCAAGTCCAAAATTTTTTATTATATTTTATTTATTTAATTATTTATTTAATTAATTAATTAAAATTTTTTATTATTATTTTTTTTCGTTTTTTTTTTTCGTTCGTTTTTTTTTCGTTTTTTTTTTCGTTTTTTTTTTCGTTTTTTTTTTTTTGGGATCTAATTCTGATTGACATGATGAAATGCAATATGAAATGCTAAATGAATGCATGAATGAGGAGGGCAAATTTTGGGGTGTTACAGCTGCCCCTATTCAAACATCAGCTAACCCGAGTAGGATGAAAGCGAACAGCTTATCAGACAAACGGGGTGAGCTGTGATTGAATACCAAAGACAAACCGAAAATTTGTGCTCCGAGAATACCACAAAAACGCGGAAATACACCGCGCTGTTTATCTTTCTTCCGATCCTCTGGCTTAATCTGGAGTTTCGATCCTCTGGCTGAACCTATACTCAATTTAGTCCTCTGGTTGGATATTAATTTTGATCCTCGGGCTGGATACGATTTTGATCTTCTGGCTAGATCTTCTTCGATCTTCTGGATAGATCTCCTTCGTTTTGATTCTCTGGCTGAATCTATTTCCTTTGATTCTCTGGCTGAATCCATTTTCGGTCTTCGGGCTAGACCTGACTTTGATCTTCTGGCTAGATCTGGAGTGTCGATCCTCTGGCTGAATCTGAACGTAATTTGATTCTCTGGCTGAATCTACTTCGATCTTCTGGCTAGATCTGAATTGTTTCGATTCTCTGGCTGAATCTATTTCTGGTCTTCGGGCTAGACCTGACTTCGATCTTCTTGCTAGATCTTCTTCGATCTTCTGGCTAGATCTCCTTTGTTTCGATTCTCTGGCTGAATCTACTTCGATCTTCTGGCTAGATCTGGATTGTTTTGATGATAAATTCCCGTCATTAGGATCCCGCATCTGAGGCATGCGCTGGTTGACCCTCTTTTGAAATCTACACCCAACCTTCAAATTAGATATGCAGCTTCGAGCATATTCCACTTTTGGGCTTCGTACATATTCTTCGGGCTAGAACATGTTGTAACGACTCCTCAATTAGACTTGCTGGGGAAATAAAGCTTGTAGGCGACTTCACTGGGGAATCTTCAAATTGAGCCTTAGGCTGGCTTTTGGGAAAACGATTCTCAGGCTGAATCTTCAAAAATGACCCTCATGCTGGATCACGGGAAAACGATTCTCAGGCTGAATCTTCAAAACGTGACCCTCATGCTGGATCACGGGACAACGATTCTCAGGCTGAATCTTCAAAATGACCCTTAGGCTGGATCACTCACGCTTGATCCTCTGGCTGGATCTCAAGACCTTGGTTGTACAGTAATTCTTCAGTCTGCTTGGAAGAACCTGTTTATCAGCTTATGTGTATGCTTGATATGATATGCATGCGAATGCAAATGCTATGCATGGTGTAAAAAAAAAGAAATCTGCTAGGGGAAGCAAACTCCGGTAGGGAACAGATCGCTGTATCAATCCTTGAATGCTCTGTGGGGAATGATCCGTCTGCCGGGACCAATGAGCCACCAAAAATAAATTGGCTGCTTGAAAAGTTGACCTTGCGGGGGGAGTATCAACTATGGAAACTTTTCTCGGCGAGGCTCTGTGAGGAGAGTCTGTGGGGAAAACACTTCCTGGGGAAATGTTGTAGGAAACGACCTTTGTTGGGGATATGAACTTGCTAATCGTCCTCAAGCTAGGGATTAGAACAAATCTGTTAGAAATAATGCTGGGGATGAGATGAACACTGGGAACACCACCCTCTTGTCCGTTGGGCATGCAACCACTCCGCTGTTGCTAGGAAGATACAGTCTGACACTGTCAACTCCGCTGGGGATATATAGTCTGGATACTGTCAACTCTGTTGGGGATAGACAGTCTGGATACTGTCAACTCTGTTGGGGAACATGCTCTGCTGAGGAGAGACTTCGTCAACCTCTTGGGGATGAGGATTCATGACTTGGCATTCGGTTCCTGTGACCTGCAACCAAAAATACACGTATGCCTCGGGGGAATTACTCGATTTGAATTCACCGTCCGGGATTAAGCACATTCAAAGCAATTTTAAATGTTTTCCTGTGCAAATCATCTGCAAAAGCCACCATTATGTTCATATGCAATATGTTTTATCAAAAATTCGGACATTTTTGCAAACAAACTGATAAATGAAAAATAAAGAGGCTCTTTAACTGAATTATTCGACTCTTACTGGGGAGAAAATTTGTGCCAGGAATAGGCGAGGGCATCAGGAAGCTGATCCCTGAAAAGAGATGATCGCTATAAAAAAGAGAATTATCCTAATGGCAATGTGGAAACGGGGTCCCACTGAGTTTCGACTCTGCTATGGTTCGTATGTCCTCAAGACGCTCTGCTCATCTTGCTTTCTGAAGTGGATGATTAGTCGATCTTTAACCTTCGAAGATTGCCGGATTGAATGAAACGGTGATATAACACTGATGAACTCAGATCATAGTCATTCGCTTATTCCCTAACTTTTGCCTGGATCGCCCCCTTTTCGGGTTTTCAATCCACCGGGATACCCATTTTTGCCTGAGCCGCCCTTTTGGGTTTTCGACCCACCGGGTGTACTCTTTTTTTTTATATATCCCTAATTTTTGCCCGAACCTCTTTATTTTTTTTTTGGTTCGTCGGGATGCCCCTTTTTTGCCTGGACTATTCTTTTTACTGTCCAGCGGGTCTATTTTATGAGAAGTATTTTTTAACCGCGTCTGAGTTAATAGGGGACGGGAATCCTTCGCCCTCCATGGTTGTTAGCGTCAAAGCTCCGTCAGATAAAACTCTTTTAACCACGTATGGACCCTCATAGTTCGGTGTCCATTTGCCCCTGTGATCTGTGTTGGGAGGAAGAAATCTTTTGAGTACCAATTCACCGACTTGATACCCCCGAGGGTGCACTTTTTAACCAAATGCTTTCTTCATTCGTCTTTGACCGAGATACGTCCATTATGGGTACGTAGTTCCAGCATAGCACCATTTCCCGTTGGTTTGATTGATGACCAAAGCTGAGTCCCCGTATACATCCAGGGATTTAATCTGTATTTTGACGGCTTCCTCAAGTCTTAGGATACAAGCTTCGTATTCGGCTTCATTGTTGGTGCAGGGAAAAGTTATTATGGCACCAAATGGCATATGAACCCCCTTCCGGTGTGATCAACACTATACCAACTCCGCGACCATTGACGTGGACCGCCCCATCAAACATCATAACCCATTTGGATTCAGGGTCAGGCCCCTCCTCCGGGAGTGGTTCCTCTCAATCTTTCGATTTGAGAAACATGATGTCCTCATCAGGAAAGTCAAACCTCATAGGTTGGTAATCATCAATCGGTTGCTCTGCAAGATAGTCTGACAAGACACTTCCCTTGATGGCTTTTTGTGAAGTGTATTGGATGTCATACTCTGTCATTATCATTTGTCACCTAGTAACTTTTCCGATAAGTGTTGGCTTTTCAAAAATGTACTTGACTGGATCCATTTTTGATATCAATAGAGTCGTGTGAGTCAATATATATTGTCTTAGTCGGCGAGCAGCCCATGCCAAAGCGCAGCAAGTTTTCTCGAGCAATGAGTATCTTTGTTCACAGTCGGTAAACTTTTGCTAAGGTAGTATATTGCATGCTCTTTTCGACCTGACTCGTCATGCTGACCGAGCACACAACCCATTGACCTTTCTAACACAGTCAAGTACATGATCAACGGTCTTTCCTCTCGGACTGTAGACTGGCCCCGATCTTGATCTCTTTCTTGTCGTCTTCGGTACCGATGTTGACGGTCTCAATCACCTCCTGATAAGGTGTAATAGCCCGGTCCTCCTGTTTCAACAATCTGGCTAACCCTTCAGGCAATTCACAAACTTCCTCAGCCCCTTCTTCGGCTTGATAGATAGGATTGTCGAAGTCATACTTGGCCATAGCAGTGTCGTTAGCAGTGAGATCCGAGTGGTCGGCTCTGCATGATGGAGGATCATGCTTTACCTTAGAATGAGAGATTTTTTTTTGAAAGAAAGGAAAAACGAAAAAAGAAACATTGCCATTTTTTTTGTAAAAAGTAAAAAAACTGAAAGAAAGAGAACACAAAATTGTTTGCAAAAGCCGTCCTTTATTGATGATAAAAATAATTGCGAAACGTAACTAAATGGATGGCCCTACAAATGAGTCGTTACACCTTGGGCAAAGTGTAAGACTTTATTATGCATGTAATAAAGGAAAACAATAAAAATCACTCTTTCGGTAGAGTAACCCGGACGGTTTTTTCAGACGACCAATTGTCGAGCTTTTCTCCCGAGACACACGGGCGAATCCAGCTATCTAAGTCACAGTTTCTGTCAGCCTTGTCTTCATCTGCAGCATTGACGACGTGGGGAGAAACCAAACCCCCGCTGGAGAAAGTACCGGCTTCATTCTTCTGAGATCCCGGAGTATACCCCAATCCAAACTTGTCTTCTTTGATGACTGGCTCCACAAATTTGCCCCAGCCTTGGGCATTACCAGCTTTAACCACTTCGACAGCTTGCTTATATGAAGAGATAGAAGTCCCGACCTTCTCAAACTCAGGTGAAAAGACAACTTCGGGCGCGACCTCATTGATGTTTGTAGTTTCGAAGCCCTGACACAGCATCTCGTGCATCTCGCCGTCCATCTCTACATACTTAAATGTAGACAGGTGGCTAACAAAAATATCCTCTTCACCACAGACAGTGACGATATGACCTTCTAGTTCATATTTGAGCTTCTGGTGGAGGGTAGAAGTAACAACACCGGCAACATGAATCCAAGGCCGACCTAGCAGACAGCTGTAGGCAGGCTGGATATCCATCACATAAAAGGTGCTCTTGAACACCTGCGGTCCAATCTTAACTGGAAACTCAACTTCGCCAAAAACAGCTCTCTTAGAGCCATCAAAAGCTCTCACAACTAAGTTACTTGGCCTTAGGATGATGCCATCGCAATCCAACTTCATTAAGGCTTTCTTTGGAAGAACATTCAAAGAAGAGCCTGTATCAACCAAAACATGGGAAAGCACCACCCCTTTGCACTCCATTGTGATATGCAAGGCTTTGTTGTGATTCCTGCCCTCAGGTGTCAGGTCATTATCGGTGAAACCTAGCCCCCCGCTAGCGTTTACATTGGAAACTACCGACTCCAGCTGGTTAACAGTTATCTCCGGTGGAACATAGGCCATATTCAGTACTTTCAACAAGGCTGCTCTGTGCGCCTCAGAGCACAGCAATAGTGAGAGAATGGAGATCTTTGAGGGTGTCTGATTTAGCTGGTCGACTAGCTTGTAGTCACTTTTCTTGATAATCCTCATAAACTCATCCACTTCCTTCTCGAATGCGGTCTTAGGAGGATCTTGCTCAGTAGTAACCTCTTCGGTGGATACCTGTTTCCCTTTAGCCTTGGCAGCTGCCTCGGCTTCAGTATTCGCGCGTAATGTTGATGGTGCAAATAGGCGTCCACTGCGAGTGAAGCCACCAACCCCTCCAACATTGTCTACAGCGGAGCTACCAATGTCAATGTCTTCTTCGTTAACTCTCTGCCCCTGGCAGTAGATATCAGCCCCATAGTGCCACGGGATAGCACTGTCTTTCTCATACGGAACGGGTCCTGGTATTGTGATGGTGATCGGACCAACCAAAGTCGGTTGAGGGCTGTCAGAGTAAATTGCAACTGGTGCTGAACTTTCGATGTTCACCGTTGCTGGTTCTGTACTTTCTGGGAAATATATTGTTGTCGGAGCGAGTCTCTCGGGAACATATATTTCTTCAGGAGTGAAATAAAATGTCACCGTCGATACATCATTCTTCACCGGACGGGCCTGATCGAACTGAAGACAACCTTCATCTATCAGTTGCTGAATACCCCTTCTCAAACTGTCACATCCGTTTTCGGCAGCTTGACAATTTTTGCATTCTTCCCCACAGCCCGGGAAAATCTGTCCTTTCAGAAGTCGGTCTTTAACCACCGATAGCGAAGTCTTCACCTTAGTCACATCAGAAACCAAATTCAAAGTTTCCCCACTATCAACAGCATTAATCCTCTGCCCGCCGTGAGCCGGCATCGGGTTCTGGATAACATTAGGCACCAGAGCAAAATTGATAGCCTGGGCATCTCTCAAATCTTGTACCTTTAACTGGAGAGCCTTGCAATTATCTGTAGTATGGCCAGGTGCGTTGGAGTGAAAAGCACATCTGGCGTTGACATCATAACCTCTAGGCAAATTATTAGGATCGATTGGTGGGGCCAGAGTTCTCAACGTAACCAGATTCATGTCAATCAGCTTGGGAAGTAATACTGAATAAGGCATTGGGATTGGCTCGATGACCCGGTCCGTTTGCCTTGGACGTTGTTGATAGTGTCTCTGCTGACCCGGATTACCTCCTTATTGTTGATTGTTGTACCTGGGTTGTTGTTGCGGATGATATTGCGGTTGAGGAACAGGTGTTGGAATAGTGACTGCGGCCACTTGATCTTGGTAATAATTAGGGCGTCTTCTACCCCTGCATTTGCCGGCATACACAACGCTTGTCTCGCCTTCTTTTCTTCGCTGACCGTTACCAGCAAACGGTCTCTTGGGACCTGATGAGTTAGAAGCACTATTGTCTTGAATTCGGCCCATCTTCAACAGACTCTCGATTCTTTCTCCAGCAATTACTATCTCTGCAAAGCTGATTGACGGGCAAGCAGCCAATCTCTCAATATAATTGCCTTGAAGAGTGTTCATGAACATGTCCGCCATCTCCCTTTCAGACATAGGGGGTTGGACGGACGCAGCAATCTGTCTCCAACGCTGAGCATACTCTCTAAAGGTTTCCTTGGCAGTCTGAGACATACCTTGCAACAAGGTCCGATTTGGAGCCATGTCCAAGTTGTATTGATATTGCTTGACAAAAGCCTCTGCCAAGTCTTTCCAGCTCTTGATGGTAGTACGAGACAAATGAGAATACCATTCACGAGAAGCTCCAGTTAGACTGTCTTCAAAATAGTACATCCACAACTTTTCATCTTCCGTGTGAGATCCCAACCTTCCCAGATAAGATTGGAGATGAGTGCGTGAGCAAGACGCCCCGTTGTATTTCTCAAAAGTAGGGGGTTTGAACTTGTGAGGAATCCTTACTCCCTGAACCAGACCAAGATTTGTGACATCAAAGCCTAAGGAATTTTGAGACTCCAAAGATTTGAGCTTCTCAGCAAGCTCATCCATACGACGAGTGGTCTCGAGGGCTTCGTCGTGCAAAGAAAATTGATCATACTGACAATCTTCAGTAACGGGGTGCCCGTTAATCCGAATTCCTTGATTCACATTGTATCTTCCACCAATACCATTCCCAACATTCCCCGTGTTGCCAACATTACCCGGGTTTCCATCAACATTTGCGTTACCCGCGTTTCCAGTGTTCACAGGGTTATCAGCGTTCCTAGGGTTACCAGGGTTTCCCTCAACATTTGGTATCTCCACCTCCGGATCGTGTCTCGGTTGCTCAACCAATTCCCTCAGCTTTTCCTGGCCTTCTGCCATACCAGTCATCAATGTCATGAACTGATCCATCCTTTCACGCATATCAGCCAGCTCTTTCTGTACTTGGTCCATCGCTAGTCGTGGACGGTTTTCCTTTGTCGGGTATCTGTGAACTTGCTTGGGACCAATAACTTCCTGATACAGGGAACAAACATTAGACACTGCGGTGACACCTGCAAAACAGACAAGGGTTAATATGCATGGTATGCGATGCACTGCTTGTTCAGTTTTAAGGCACCCCCGTTTTGAAAGGGAATACCCTGCAAATGAATAAGCATGAGATGTTGGATGCAAATATGCAGATGATGTTATGCAATGCAAAGGCATGTCAATCAGAATTGATGGATCCGCTTGAACATCTGTCAGGTTGCACTGTCTGGAGAGAAATTAAGAGCACACCAAACAAAGGTCATGGGATGGATCATGTTATCCTTAATATCAACCACCCATTTTGGTGGATTATGGTTTACACCTTATCAACACCCGAGTTTCATTGATATTAAGGATACCTGATCGGATTAACCATGAATCAAGGGTTTGTTGCAAGTCACGAGCATGGAGTTTAGGTTAAGAACCACCCAAAAGGAGTGTACTAAGGTTTAAACCTGCCAAACATGTTCTACAAAAGGTTCCCATAGTCATAATCCCATCTTTCGGATATTATCAGAGGAACGACTACTCGTATTCCAACAATATTCTCAAGAGAGACTCTTATGAGTGTAGTATCGCGTAACAATCGTATCAAATCTCACACTTGAACGACTTTCGCACTACGTCCTACGAATAGGCCAAGATGGGTTTGGTAAACTAAGGTCCTCGGCTTCTTAGGTCTATATTGGAACAAGTAATGTCTAACCACAACTTACTTGTGTGACATTATTGATCTCAACATGACCTCCACCAAGTGAATGGGCTTGCAAGTCGACTCGCTAAGGAATAACTCCACACAAGTCGACAGGACTATGCCATTCTCCTATCCTAAGTGCACTCGAGCTCGGGTATAGAACTCATCTCACAAAGATCACCAAGCAGCCAGCCAACAGAAACAGCAATGATATATACACAATGCAATAAGGTAAAGTAGGTAAATAAATAACTGCACAAAAGCATGAACACCCAATAAATAAACAAACTACAAAAGCTAGGAGGGACTCGCTTAGGGAAACCGGGTCCCCAGCAGAGTCGCCAGCTGTCGCAACCTGAAAAATACAGTGCGCGAAAAAACAACCGGCGAAAGAAAAAGACAGAAGAGTCGCCACCGTGCGTTATTCATCCCAAAGGAGGGAAAGGAAACGCTCGAAGTAAACCTGAAAAAGGAAAGGACAAGACAGGGTCTCGCAACCAAATCTTGGGTTCGGGAGTCGGTTATGCGAAGGGAAGGTATTAGCACCCCTACGCATCCGTAGTACTCTACGGGATCCACTTTTGTAGTTCTTGTCTAAAGGGTGTGGGTTTATCTTGTGCTGTTTACCAAAAAAAAAGGGTTAAATGAAAATGACTCGCGCGGATGTCGCATCCACTGCATACGTATCTCATCTGAATATGAGAATCAGAGTCTTCGTAGCTCGGCTGATCTATGGGTTGGGGGATGTGTGCTCGCTAAGACATCGCGTCTTATGCCTACGTATCTCATCTGGCCTGAGAATCAGAGCAAAACGTAGTTCGGCTAACTACGGGGTTATGGATTGGGTTTTGGACGAACGACGTTACTACGCAATCTACCGGATGCTCGACCTTTGGAGACTTACTCGCCTGTAGTAGAAGGAGTTAGCGTGTTGCTTTGGGTTTTAGGGTTTGGGATGCTCGAGGGCAAAAAGGCAGTCCTTGATGAAGGAACCGTGCTACCTGCAGGGATATGAATACAAAACACAAAACATGTATCTCAAAGTAAAATGCCACCGAGGGGCTCAAACGTTGCCTCCTATCGAGGTCTTCCAGCTAGGAAAGCAGTAAAATGCGGGAAAAATGTAAAAGTACCACGCGGATAAAGATCCGAAGTAACAGCAATTAGAGGAATGGGAAACCCTGAGATCCTTCCAAGCTAATGCCATCAAAGAAAAGTGAGTCAGTACAGGTAATCGGAATGAACCTCCAGGGGTTATCCCACAAATAAAGTGGGAAACCACGCAAGTTATCCCTGCAAAAGTCATGTGAGCCCTCACAAAAATTCAACAAAAGGGTTAGTGAAACACCATAAGCATTTTTTTCATGATCAACAGTATGGTTTCAGAAAAACTCAAACCCTGTGGCATACACTCAAAAATTAAACGGTTAAACATTCAAGGCATTGTTTATACATTCATATACATATTAAACCCATGGGCGAAAAACCTAATGAAATTCATCCATCATACCTCATACATTCAGAGTATTCAACTTCAAAGCAAAAGGTAATGGGAATAAAGGCAAACCTGATTGGAGAGCTTGATTGAAATTGAGTTCCACCCGTGAGGTTTACAAAACAATCTTCAGGGTTTATGTGAGGCAGAGGTGATTCTGTGTAGTTGAGTTCCCTTCGGGGTTTGGAGGCTGCTCTGAACTCCGTTAGGTCTTCTCTCACTATCTTTTTCCTCAGGGTTTTGTTCCAAGGAAACCTCAGAGTATTTTGCTTCTCCTCGGTATTTATAGACTGAATTTCATGGTTTTGTGGGCTCAAATGAGAGAGACCCAAGTCCAATATATTTTATTATATTTTATTTATTTAATTATTTAATTAATTAATTAATTAATTAAAATTTTTTTTTTCGTTTTCTTTTTTCGTTTTTTTTTTCGTTCGTTTTTTTTTTTTTTTTTTTTTTTTTTTTCGGATCTAATTCTGATTGACATGATGAAATGCAATATGAAATGCTAAATGAATGCATGAATGAGGAGGACAAATTTTGGGGTGTTACAGCTCCAAATAATGCCATGAAGAAGGGGAGACTTAGAATCCCACTTACTAGAATGTTATGCCTTAAGGGTCAAATTTAGCTCCCTGTTAAGCAATCGTAATTGGACTTATGTAAAAGTCACAACTATCTGAGGTCGGGCAATAAAAATTTAGGTGTTAATGCATGTGAGAGATTTGGTATTTAGAATCAAACTCCTAAAACATACCACACACTAAAATAAAAGATCAAAAGGGAGGGACCTATCTCAGTCATACTTGTATTGGTTCATCTGACACAAGGTCATTGATGAACCAATTAGCCTTAAGACATTAGAGATTTCATTGGTCAAATGAGGGAATGAGAAAGAATAGGGATGAAGATGGAGAGGGAGCAGAAGATAGAAACACAAATTGGTCATGGGAGGAATTTCATCAAATTAAAACCATTCATTCATTTTGGGAGATGAAATGTATATTTCATCAATCCCATAAATCCAATAGTTTTAATCCAACAAAAGTCAAATCAACCTTGACCAAGGCCCAAACAAATATTCAAACATCACAAGACCATAAAAATGGCTCAGCGTAATTTTTAAGCATTTAATCAATTAAAAAATAATTTAAAATGAATTAAAATACATTTTAATTTGGTCAAAACCTAAAATCTCTTCAAAACACCAAATAAATGGCCAAGAGATTTATCCTAGGTCAAACAAGGTCAAAGGACCTTAGACAAAAAAATTCATGATTTTTGAAAAGTCAGAAGTATTTTTAAATAATTAAAAATATGCACATAACATTTAATTCATGAAAAAATCAAAATTAATCCAAAAAATTATTTTAATTCAGAAAATGAAAGAGAAAAATATTTAAAGAATTTTTGTGAAAGTACCATATTTTTTGGATTAAAAATGAAATTAATATGAATGAAACAAACTAAAAGGATTAAGCATAAAATCAGAAATTAAAATAAAAATAGAAAAAACAAGGGCCATCAGATCTCCCTCATTATTTGAGGTGGCAGATCTGATGGCCACACGCGCACGTTCCATGGTTGACCTTGGTCAATGCAGTGTACACGTGATAATCAGTATGGAAGGCTAAGATTAAAACAATTCAAAGAGATCAGATGGCCAGGATGCACGCCAACACATCACCAGAGCTATGGCTCAAGTCATCTTCTCTGGTGACATCCACCGGACTGGTCCAACTTCATTTCAAAGGAAAATGGAAAAGAAGAACACTATTTCAAAGAGAAAATGCTCAGGATCACGAATCTGGCCTCAATTTTCTCCAATTCCAAGTATATAAAAAGATACAGGGATTTGAATTTTGAGGATCATGAACTGAGTTGTTTCGATTTGACCTCAAAGCAACTCAATCTTGTTGCCTACATTGGTAGGACTTCAGCCAACCAAAAATCACAAAGAATAGTGAAGAATTGAGAGAGAATCGAAGAAATGAAAATTCTGGAAAATCACCTTCGAGTGAGCTTCAAACTTGCTTGATCTTGCTTCTAATTGACCTTGGCTTGGATTGCAGGTTCAAAGCTTGGGAATGAGGTCCTTAATTCTGAGCCATGAGGGTTGTATTTATAGGCATTGCATTTCATTTTCACACACTTCCAAATTTTGCCAAAATTAGCAATTCCCTTGCATGCTTGCATGGACGTGTTATAGGCCCATCAAATGATGCTATCAGGTCCAAAATCACCAATGTGCAATGCTGAAATCATGTCATGTACTCATGAAATGGAGATTTAAAAGTGATGTGAAATCCATCCAAATGATCCTTTGAAAATAACCCATGCGCAAGTCCTTCATTTCTTGTCCAAATGAGATGATATTTGACTTTTTAGAAAGGTAAGATCAAGGGGAACAACTTTCATGTTTAACACTTTTCCATTTGAATCTTGGATTATGATGAATTTTGAGGTGGAAGTTTGGAAAATCAAACATATTTGCAAATTTTCTAAGTACCAAGTCAAATGTTCACTTCTTCTACCTTGAATAACTTTTGTTATGGGCTTCAAATTGAAACAATTCCTTCATAAAAGTTGTAGCTCTTTCAAACCTATTCAATTTGGTAAGAAATTGGACCTAATTTGGATTTGGAATGAAGGAGTTATGCATTTTAGAAGTTGAGGAAAATCACTTGTTCAATGGTAATGACCCAAAATGACCTATAATGTTTCCTCTTGGCACATGCATTTTAAAGTTGAATTTGAACTTCTTCCAAGAATTAAAGTTGTATAGGACATCTTGAATTTTATCATGAAACTTTAATGGATTTTATCTCATAAAAATTGAGCAAGTTATAGTCTTTGGAAGTTGACCTCCTAACTAGGGTTCAAACAAAATGACCTATAATCTTTCACCATACAAAATGACTTTCCGAGCAAAACTAGCTCTTGACCTCAACATGAAAGTTGTTTGGAACGTCATAAGGAGTAACGTTTCTCTTGGAGTAATTTTTATATTACAAAAAGTGTAGGAGATAGGGTCTAGGAAACCCCAGTTTTGACTAGTTGACTTTCTCTAGTCAACCACCAGGAACCAACTTGCAAACTTGAAGTTATCTTGATCTTTGGGACTCATGGAGGATCATATATATATATATATATATATATATATATATATATATATATATATATATATATATATATATATATATATATATATATATATATATATATATATATATATATATATATATATAATATATATATATATATATATATATATATATATATATATATATATATATAATAATGTAATAATAATATCCCTTGAAATATTTGATCAAAATGTTAAAGAAACTTGTTGAGGAAGTCACATAAGATATCTAGATGAATTAGGGTTTTCAAGGCAAACAAGCTCCAAACTCTTGATGATTTCTTGATCCAAATGGTAAATGAAGAACATGGGGATCCATATTTGATGTATAGAACCAATGTGTACCATATCTTGCTTATTATCCATGCATTGAGAGTCTCAAACCCTAGATATGAGCTTGATGGAGCATGGGTGACCACACATACTACCAATGAAAGAAGTAAATTATACACTGACATATTTTTGGCATTTTGGTTAGTAAATAATGAAAAAAAAAGTATGATACAATCAATGTGCTTGGTGATCTCTCCCAATACAAACCCAATGAATGAGGGGTAAGGATGATGCCAAGGTGTGATCCCAAAGCCAATGCATATGATGAGATAGCATGAGGGATCCTAAGGATCCCTTTCTTGTGTGCATATGTGTTTTTGTACAAATGATGCTTGCAAGCAAATAGAATGGGGGGATGAGAAAATAATTTTCTAATTATATTTTTTGTGTTTGACAAGATCTTCAGACTTGTGCCTACATATCAACATAAAAACGAGGGATCAAAACCTCGTAGTTCGTGGTGTCAATTTCAAAGTGGATGCATTGCTTTTAACAAAAATTAAGTTTGAAAGGCACAAAGGCCTAAAAATGACTTGAATGAGTTAGTTCTTTTTGGCTTTTGAAAATTTTAAGTTAAATATAGTTAGGTATATTTATAAGTTTGATTAAGAAAAGAAGTTTGAAAATGCAATGGCTTAAGGTCAAAGTTTCTAGTTTGGAAAAGTGGTCAAAATGTTTTAAAAAACCAAGCACAAGCAAAGAAGTTTTTAAAAGGAGGGAGAGATTTTTGAAATTAAAGAAATGGGGAGGAGATGAAGGGACTAATCCTAAGCATAAATTTAAAAGTTGAGAGTTGAAAAGATCTGACCAATGAGCTGCAATCCAATAGACAAGAATGTCATATAGAAACCCAAATTCCCTTGGACATTAGAATCAAGCAACAAACAATGCAGAATATAACAAGTTGAAGAGCAAGGCATCAAATAAAGATAGCCACATCTAAGCTTAGCAACTCCATGATCTTCTTCAAATTTGCCCATGTAGCAGATGAATTCCATAATGCACAAGCCACAAGTTCAAAGTAACAGCTTCGCAATGATCATGTTGCAGATGAACTCAAATGGATCTTCAATGATGTATCAGATAAAGTTTCAAATCATAAGCACTTGGTTACATGAAAGTTGGCATTGGCCAAGTCCTTTACATAGGGAGTGTTGCCTAAATTCTAAGTCCAATTGTCTCAGATCAAACCAACAGTCCACACAAAATATTTTTTAGGGTTTTTGTTCTTATTATGTACATTAATGGCCAAAGACCA
The DNA here is from genome assembly GCF_024323335.1 of Lathyrus oleraceus. Lineage (NCBI taxonomy): Eukaryota > Viridiplantae > Streptophyta > Magnoliopsida > Fabales > Fabaceae > Lathyrus > Lathyrus oleraceus. Next base: position 258,889,246 of record NC_066583.1, read on the forward strand.
CACAAGCAATCACAATATGCACAAACAAAATATATCACAGAATATGGTCCAAGTGGACAAAGTGAAATTGACATTAACATAAACAATTAGAATGGTATGAATAACGGAAAATGAATAAGACTTAAAAATAAAGTGCATTAAAGTAAATGACTTGGAATTAAATGTTAGTTGTTAATGAATTAGAAGTTAGTATTGCTTTTGCTTTTGTTTTAAGTCATTCTTTGGAGAACACTCAACCCACTTATCACAAGCATGAATCCTTGAACCAAGACATCTTCCAAAGGAAGGAAAAAAGGCCAAGTTTCCACACAATACCATGAAAGAGGGGAGACTTACAATCTCACTAACTAGAATGCTCTGCCTTTTGTGTCAAAAATTTAGCGCTATGTTAAGCAATCGTAATTGGACTTATGTAGAAGTCACAACTATTTGAGGTCGGGAAATAGAATTTTGATGTTAATGCATGTTAGAGACATATTATGATAAACTATGCTCATGAAACATACCACACACAAAAAGAATAAGTGCAAAAATAACATAAATTATGAAAACACATTAAAACATAAAAATAATCAAAGAAAACCGAAGAAATGCTTAAGTACAAACATGGAAGAACATGCATCCAAAATGCACTGATCAAATTCCCCCACACTTGAACTTTTGCACTCCAAGCAATGACGCCAATTTGATTCGTTGTTGCACACGGGTCAAAAACGAGTAATAAAATATAGTAAACGAGAAGCGACACCTCGAGTATCGTATCACAAGGACTCTTGAATGTTATAACCAAACGAATGGAAAAAAGGGGTTTTAAAGGTTCAAAACTTAAATCGAAGATAATTAAAGGTAAAATCAAAATTGATAAATAAGCTAATCTATTGTATCGATTTCCGACTTATCATCGATTCTTATAATTTCAATTCCCTAGTGGATTCAATCTCATTCGATTACAATACCCATTGACAAGTACAAATTGGTATTATTTGATGTATGTTCCTAATTTCCGAATTAAGCAAACGGATTTAAGCAGACGCGAATTAAGCAAACGCGACTTAATCAAACACGATAACGAAAAAGCTATGCTAACGTGATTATAGTTAAGGATCATACAAACAATCAAATTTAATCAACTCTATCCTATAAGAAACAATCGAATTAAGCAAACGAAAGTAATCGAATTAAGCAAACGAGTTTATAGGAAGAATTGAAAAGAAATTGGAATTAAATTGAAATTAATAAAAACCTCAAAGTTGAATTCGAATACAACAGATCAACTCTTTGGGAATTAGCTCTCCATGAAATCTTCTAAGCAATATTGTCTCATCCAAATTCAGAATTAGGATTCCTATAGTAGTGAAAGACCTAATATAATAAAAGGCAAATTCGGGCCCTTATAGGATCCGACCCGAAAATTACAAAAACTGACCCAAACTAACTATTTTAATTAAGTCTAGAACTTCAACGAATTATTTGATCATTCTTCATTCCGAATTTGATTTTGACTTCAAAATAAAACTTGTAGTTCTTTCTCTTAGCTTTACAATGCATATTAGAACGTGTTAATCCGATTCCTATAGCTCCAGTTATGAATTTATTCGTGCAGACTGCTAATGCTGAAAATAAACTGCGAAAAACAAATAAGTGTAAAAATAAGATAAATTATAAAAACACGTTAAAAGGGAAAAATAACCAAACTAAAACATGGAAATGCATAAGTATAAATATAGAAGAATGTGCATCAAAATGCACTGATCATGGTCTAATCTCATCCATACTTATGTTGATTTTGCAATCAACTAGCATTAGGATATAAAGACATTATAGGTCGATGACATAAATGCATAAAGAAGGGGAATAAGATGAAGAGGGAGGGAAAATAGATCAAACTCAAATTGGACAAAGGAGGACTTTTACCAAATTATGATCATTCATTCATTTTTGGAGATGGAATGTACATTCCATCAATCCCTTAAATCCAATGATCTTAATCTAACAAAGTCAAATCAACCTTGACCAAGGCCCAACAACACAAGTCAAATTTACAAAGTCAATTAAAATAGCTCAACACAATTAATTTGGCATTTATTCAATTAAAAATACTAAAAATAATGCATTAAATTAAATATGGTTGGTCAATTTCCTAAAACCTCATCAAAACACCAAAGAAATGGCCATGAGATTCATCATAGGTCAAACAAGGTCAAAGGACTTTGGAGAATAAATTTCAGAATTTTTGGAAACTTAAAAGTATTTTTAAATAATAAAAAATAATCACAAAATCAATAAAATCATAAAAAATATTAATAATGATCCAAAAAATAATTTTAATTCAAAATATGAAAGAGGATTTTATTTAATTTTTTTGGTGAAACTCTCATATTTTTTGGATCAATATTAAAATTAATATGAATTAATGAAAATTAAAGAAATAAAATGAAAATTAGAAATTACAAAAAAACGTGGACCACTTGATCTGCCTCATTAATTGAGGTGGCAGATCAAGTGGCTGAGCGCGCGCGTTCTATAATGCACCTGAGTCAACTAATCACACACATGGTAATCAGTATGTAGACTCAAGATTCAAACGTTTTGAAATGGATCAATGGTTCTGAACTGTGCCAACGCACCACCGGAGCAAATCTCCGATCACCTTCTCAGGCGAGCCTCGTCGGACTGGTTCAATCATCACCATGACTAAAATGAAAAAGGAGGACATGATCTTAAAGAAAAAATGGCGTAGATCACGAATCTGACCTCAATTTTAAATAACTCTAAATATATAGAAAGATATGAGGAGTTGAATTTTAAGGTGTGTCAACTGAGTTGCTTCGATTTGACCTCAAAGCAACTCAATCTTCTTGCCTACATTGGTAGGACTTCAGACAACCAAAGATCCAAGAGAATTGATGAGAATCGAGTGAGAATCGAAAAGAAGAATTTTTTGGAAAATACCTTCAATGTTGTGCATAACTTGATCTTTCTTGCTTCAATTCGTGTTTGATCTCACTTAAGAAGCTTGTAGAAGTGGTTTAGGATTGGTACAAAGCTTTGGATCCTGGAGTTTTTGAATCTCCAAACAATGAGATTCAAACTCAATTTTCAAATGAAATTATCAGGTTTTCCTTTGAATTAAGAGGGTTTGAAGAGTGGAGGCAAAGCTGGTGCGCAAGGGTCCTTTGAAATGAGCACAAATGGTCTTTATTTATAGCAAATTGAAGTGTTATTTGCACACTTGAAATTTTATCCAAATTTAGCAATGCCATGTTCATGATTGCATGGGCGTGTACAGGCCCATTAAGCAATGCAATTAGGTCCAAAATCAACCATGCTGAAGTCTGAATGAAGCTTGAATGGCAAGGCAAAGTGAAATGATCAATTGAAGTTTTGATTTTGCCAACTGATGCAAGCCTGTTAACACCATGCGCGGCCCTAGCAAACTTCATCCAAAATGAATGAATGAGAACTCTTTGGAAATCTTAGATCAAGAGGAACAAGTCTTATGTTGAACACTTCTCAATTTGGAACTTGGATCATGGTGAATTTTGAGGTGGAAGTTTGGAAATTTCAACATGTTGAAAAATATTCTAAGTGTCAAGTCATATACTTCACTATTCCACCTTGCTTAACTTTTTATGTGAGCTCCAAATAAGAAAAGTGTCTTCATAAAAGTTGTACCTCTTTCAAAGATATTCAAAATGGTCACCAATTTGACATCATTTGGATTTAGAATGAGTGAGTTATGGATTTTTGAAGTTGAGGAAAATCACTTGTTCAATGGTATTGGTCCAAAATAACCTATAACGTATCCTCATATCACATGCTCATAAAAGTTGATTTAGCTCTCACTCCAAACATCAAAGTTGAATTAGAAACATTGAATTTGATTTTGCAACTTGGAAATATTTCATCGCTTAAAAATTGAAGAAGTTATGGCCTTCGGAAGTTGACTTTCAAATTAGGGTTTAGACAAGATGACCTATAATGTTTCAACATAGAAAATGACTTTCTAAGAAGAATTAGCTCTAGAACTCAACGTTAAAGTTGTTTGTAATGTGATTTAGAGAAACTATTCTCTTGGAATCATTTTCATATGATGAAAATTGTAGGAGATAGGGTCTAGGGAGACCCAGTTTTGATCAGATGAATTCATCTGGCCAACCACCATCAACCAACTTGCTAACTTGAAATTATCTTAACTTTTCAGGCTCATGGTAGATCATATATGCATAAAATGATGAAATTTGAAGTGTCCTTTGAGGAATTTGATCAATTGATGAGGAAACTTGTTGAAGAAGTTGCTCAAGATACCCAGACAAACTAGGGTTTCCAATGCAAACCAATTCCAAACTCTTGAAGAATATTTGATCAAAATAACATGTAAAGATCATTGGGACTCATATATGATGCTTGGAGCCATTATGTATCATTCCCTGGTTGTTCTCTTAGCAATGAGGGTCTTAAACCCTAGATGTGAACTTGATAGATCAAGGGTGATCATGCCCTACCTACAAAAGAGTTAGGCAAATACAAAGACATATATTTGGTATTTTGGTTAGTAAAATGATAATATACAAGTATGATACAAGCACATGGTGCTTGGTGATGTCTTCTAAAACAAACCCAATGAAAGAGGTGTAAGGAGAATGCCAAGGTATGATCCCAATGCTAATGCATATGATGAAATTACATGAGGGATCTTAGGGTCAAAATTGGGGTCTTACAGCTGCCCATATTTAAGGATATTCTAATTGAGGAGGCGAAGGTTAAAATCTTCATATCAACTCAGTGGAATGGGCTTAAATAACAACATATAGAAATCAATTTTGGTCCCTAAGAGACTTCATGATGCATATGATATGAATGTAAAAACGAATTCTATGTGGGGAAATATTGCCACAAAGGAAGAGAAATCAAAGAGACCGAATGTCCGCAGGAGCATGATGCATTCCGTAAGGAAAACTCACTGGGGAGATAGAGATTCTGAGGGGATAAAAGGGTTATGCGTAGGCCAGGCTACGATTTAAAACTGCTAGGGGACTAGAAGAATTCCATAAAAAATGGAAAGACTCATCCGGGGAAATAAAAACATTTCCAGGGGGGAAACGAGTAGATCAGGATAAAACTGAAGTACTTGAATCATGCAAGAAAAGCAATATCACTAAGGAAATGCACACTTAACTCAACTGGGGAAGAAGTAAACTTCAACACAGGAGGAGCAAAACTTTATTATCCATTACCTGTTACTGGGCAAGGGGATAATAAAGATCTGACAGAGAGGACATCCGTCATCGGTTAGGATGAACATATTAAGGATGACTCACTAGGAATCGCTAGGAGGGAGTATTCATTACCGGTTACTGCATAAGAATAGCCTTGCTGGGGAAAAGCTGCAGAAATAGGATTTACAACTACCAGTTACTGGGCAGAAGACCAAAGATGAGAATATCCGTTACCGGTTAAAGTGAACATATCAAGGATAGACTCAAAGGAAAGAAAATCCGTCATCGGTTAAGATGAACATATCAAGGATAGACTTGCCTGGGGATGTTAAGGAGGATATCCGTCATCGGTTAAGATGAACATATCAAGGATAAACCAACTGAACAAAAAGTAGGAATTACATCTATCGAATGCTGGATAGAATACCATCAAAGAGAAAATCCGTCATCGGTTAGGATGAACATATCAAGGATAAGCTCTGCAAGGGGAAAGAAAAGCAGGATTTACAACTACCGGTTACTGGGCAGAAGACTGCAAAGAGAAGGAAACCCGTCATCAGTTAGGATGAACATATCAAGGAATAACTCTCTAGGGAACAAAATAGGGATTACAACTACCTTTTTACTGGGTAGAATACCATCAAAGAGAATACCCGTCATCGGTTAAGGTGAACATATCAAGGATAAACCCCCTGGGAAAAAATGAATCAGCTGGGGAGAAAAAAAATGTAAACTACAAACTGAGAAGAATATTACCAGTTATTGGGTAATAGACTCTTAGGGGACCTAAAGCATCTATCTAGGTAAGATCTAGAAAGAAACAGTCAATTAAGACTCAAACCAATGAGGATATAACTCAAGGGGAGCGATTCCATCCATATAATCAACTGGGGAGGAAACTGAAATAATAATCGTCCACGAGGGAATAACTCCGTGGGGAAAGAAGAAAGGTTAAAATCTTTATGCTTAAGGGGCTGACACTCTACAATTGAGGGAGGATAGACACCAAACTTGTATGGGGATAAAGTACCACTATAACAGAGAATGAAAAATTGCAGGAGTGAATCAACAATCGTGATGATGCAATAATGAAATTATGTGAGTATATGTATATGTATATGTATATATGATGATTATGTTGACACAACGATCGCAAAGGATACAAAGGTGTAGCAGATTTGAATCATCGATACAATTCTCGGTCAATCCACATAAGAAGGAGACAACTGCAAGAGAAAAGAGAGATCAACATCCCAAAGGCTCAACCTTAGTTGGGGAAGGAGGAAATCTGCTGAGAAAAAACGGTTATCGAGTATGTGGGGAATTTTAGGTCAACACTATATCAAATGGGAGACAACCATGCAGAGGATAAACACAAATAGCTGCTCAGAAACCAGGAGGAAACTCTGACTGGGAGCGAATTTAATGGCGATTAGTGCGGAAACCGAAATTCTGCCGCAACTACACGAATTGCTGAGGAGAACTGTTCTTACGTTGCTGGAGACCAAAATCGGCTGGGAAATAAACACTCAACTCCACAAGGGACTGATCAATCAATTCAGTTGACCCTTTACCGGGGAAATGGCGAACCAGAATGTTTGGAGAAAAATCGACAATTGTCGATTGTTGAATCAATGCTATCGGGGACGAAAGAGAAATGCGCCCACTGCTTGGGGAGAACCAATAATGTTCCACATTTAGGGCTTACTGCTTTCGGACCACTGTTGATATTCTTTTTTAAATGAAATCGATTGCTTAAAATTCATGCTTTTATATGTTTAAGAAAAATGATTTTGATTTTAAAAACTTTAATTTCAAAATAATCATAGTAAAATTTAAAACTATTCGGCTGAAATAAATAAGAGTAGAAACAATTGCATGAAAGCTCAACTTTATTAAATAGAATGGTAGCCTGTAAATGACAAGACTCCATAGATCATTACAAAGTTAAAAATGGTATTTTACATGGAAAAGGGCTACATTGAATACAATGATCACTAATCCTTCTACCAACTCTTGATATCCACTGTGCTCTTGGCAACTCTATTGGGGATGATGAGTCAAAACCGACAGTTGTGCTCAAGAACGTCTTCAAAACCGAAGATCGGCAAGATGCAGTTACTTGCCATAATCCCTAATTTTTGCATAAATTGCCCCAAGGTGGGGGACTCAATTTATCGAGATAATTCTTTTTCTGTTTTTATGTCTCTAACTTTTTCCTGGATCGCCCTTTCAGGTTTTCAATCCACCGAGACGCTCATTTTTGCCTAAGTCGCCATTTCGGGTTTTCAAATTAGCGAGTTGTTCTTTTCTTTTTAGGCGAAGTATTTCTTGATTGCATCTGCGTTCACAAGACGAGTGAACTCTTCACCATCCATAGTTGTAAGAATCAAAGCACCGCCTGAAAAGGCTCTCTGGATAACATATGGGCTTTCATAATTAGGATTCCATTTGCCCCTAGAATCTGGTTTGAAAGATAGAATCTTCTTAAGCACAAGGTCACCTTCTCTGAACACACGAGGTCTGTGTAGCAGGAAATTCATGATCATCAAGCTATTGACAAGCTAAAGATCAATTAACAAGAGCTGTCATCGCGCTTTTATTGTTTCCAAGGGAAAAGGGAAAAGTACGAACAAAACCCAATAAGTAAGAAGTTTTCAAATAAAAACTAATAAAAGTCAGAGATCACATGTAAGGGGGTTGGTTACAAAGAGGGAAGGTGTTAGCACCCAAAGTATCCTAGGTACTCCTAGGGAGCCCTTTTTGTGTGCATATGTATTTTTGTACAAAGTGATTTTTACAAACAAATAGAATGGGGGGATGAGAAAGGAATTCATTAATTATATTTTTATGTTTGACAAGACCTTCAAACTTGTGCCTACGTACCAACATAAAAATGAGGGATCAAAACCTCGTAGTTCATGATACAAATTTCAAAATGGATGCATTGATTTTAACAAAAATTAAGTTTGAAAGGCACAAAAGGCCTAAAATGGTTTGGGTAAGTTAATTCTTTTTGTCTTTTTGAAAGTTTAAGTCAAGTATAGTTAAGTTTATTCACAAGTTTGATTTAAGAAAATAAGTTTGAAAATGCAATGGCATAAGGCCAAAGTTTCTATCCTTTTTTGCAAAAGTGGTCAAAGTTTAGAAAAAGTAGTTCACACAAAGAAGATTTTGAAAATGGAGGGAGAGATTTTGAAATTAAAGAAATGGGGAGGATATGAAGAGACTATCCTATGTACAAAATTTAAAAGTTTAGAGTTGAAAAGATCAAACCAAATGGGTAGCAATCCAATAGACAAAACTGTCAATAGAAACCCAAAATTCCCTTGAACTTTTAGAATCAAGCAACACACAAATGCACAATTATATTATCTTGAAGAGCAAAGGCATCAAATAAATATGTCATCATCCAAGCTTATCCGTTGCATGATCTTCCACAAAGTAGCCCATGTAACAGATGAATTCCACAAGTCACAGGTTCAGAATAACAACTTCACAATGATCATGTTGCAGATGAACTTAGAGAGATCTTCAAAGATGTATCAGATGAATTTCAAATTGCAAGCACTTGGTTCTTCACAAATTAGCATTAGCCAAGTCCTTTAGCTTAGGGAGGTTGCCTAGATTCTAAGTCCATTTGTCCAAGATCAAGCCAACAATCCACTTAAAAGTTTTTAGGGTTTTTTTGTTGTTATTATGTACATTAATGGTCAAAGACCACACAAATAAACAAAGTATATACAAACAAAATATATCACACAATATGGTCCAAATGGACAAAATGAAAATTGCATTAACATAAACAATTAGAATGATATGAACAATGGCAAATGAAATAAAGTGCTAAAAGTAAATTGCATTAAAGTAAAAGCTTGAAATTAAAAGTTAATGGTTAGTAAGTTAGAGGTTAGTTTTGCTTTGCTTTGCTTTTTTTTTTGTCAAGACATTCTTTGGAGAACACTCAACCCAATTATCACAAGCACGGACCCTTGAACCAAAACATCTTCCAAAGGAAGGAAAGAAGGCCAAGTTTCCACACAATGTCATGAAATAGGGGAGACTTACAATCTCACTAACTAGAATGCTTATGCCTTTTGTGTCAAAAATTTAGTGCTATGTTAAGCAATCGTAATTGGACTTATGTAGAAGTCACAACTATTTGAGGTCGGGCAATATAATTTTGATGTTAATGCATGTTAGAGACATAGTATAATGAACTATGCTCATGAAACATACCACACACAAAAAAGAATATGCAAAATGTGTGGTCTAATCTCATCCATACTCATGTCAATTTTTCAATTAACTAGCATTAGGACTTTGAGATGTCATAGGCCAAATGGAATGACTGAATTAAGAAGAGGAATGAGATGAAGTGGGAAGGGGATGAATGAGATCACAAATTAGTCAAGGGAGGACAATTATTAAATTAATATCATTCATTCATTTTGGGAGATGGAATGTACATTCCATCAATCCCCTAAATCCAATGATATTAACTTGACAAAGTCAAATCAGTCTTGACCAAGGCCCAACAACAAAAAGCAAACTCAAACAAGTCAATACAAATGGTCAACATAATTTAAATGACATTTATTCAATTAAAAATAATAAAATAGTGCATTTTTATCAAATATGTTTTGTCCAATTCCTAAAATCTCATCAAAACACCAAAGAAATGGCCATGAGATTTATCATAGGTCAAACAAGGTCAAAGGACCTTGGAGAAAGAATTTCATAATTTTTGGACATTTTAAAATATTTTTAAACAATTAAAAACAAATGCAAAATCAATTAATTCATGAAAAATATTAATAATGATCCAAAAAATAATTTTAATTCAGAGTATGAAAGAGAAAAATATTTGATTTTTTTTGGTGAAAGTCCCATATTTTTTTGGAATAATATTAAATTTAATATGAATTATTGAAGAAAATGCAAATAAAACAAAAATTCAGAAATTCTAAATTACGTGGACCATCAGATCTCCCTCATTAATTGAGGTGGCAGATATGATGATCCAAAGCGCGTGTTCTACATAGACGTGAGTCAACTGCGTGGCAAATGTGGTAATCAATACCAACGCTTAGGATTAAAACGTGAGAGGAGGATCATGTGGTTCAGAGGTTGGCCAAGTCATCGCCGGAGCCAGAGCTCCGGTCATCTTCTCCGCTGGACCTCACCGGACTGGTCAACATGAACAATCACCAAAAAGAGAAACAAGGACATGATCTTAAAGGAAAAATGGCACTGAGCTCTACTTTTGATCTCCATTCATTCCAATTCCCAGTATATTGAGAGATATGTGGAATTGAAATTTGAGGTACATGAACTGAGTTGCTTCAATTTGACCTCAAAGCAACTCAATCTTCTTGCCTACATTGGTAGGACTTTAGACAACCAAAGAATCAATAGAATTGATCAAGAATTTGAGAAAATCAAAGAGTTTAAAAATCTGAAAATTACCTTCAATGTTGGTCTGAATTCGATGGATCTTGATTTGGCTTGTGCTTGGACTCACTCTACTTGCTTGCAGGAAGACGATTGAGTGGTTTAGAAGCAATGGATTCCTGGAGAATTGAATTCCAAAATAGTGTAGATTCAAGCTCAAATTCAAAAGAATTTATCAGGCTTATCCTTTGAGAATTGAGGGTTAGTAGTGGGGGATCAAAGCTGGCGCAATTGTGTGTGATATTCTGAGCAATTGGAGCTCTATTTATAGATGAATCATGTGATATTTGAACACTCACTTTCACTTTCCAAAATTGGAAAATGTGATGTAGTGTTGCATGGGCGGCATAGGCCCATGAAATGATGGCTTGAAGTCCATAATTGAAGATCAGATGTGTTGAAGTACGCTTGGATTGTAAGGCACATGTACATTGATACTTGAAGTTTGATCCATGCCAAATGAAATCAGCCTGTTTAAGCCATGCGCAGCCTATGCATTTCACATCCAAAATGAATGAATTTGAGCTCTTTGGAAAGGTGAGATCAAGAGGAACAACTTTGATGTTCAACACTTTTTCATTTGGAGCTTAGAACTTGGATAAATTGGAGGTGGAAGTTTGGAAATATTTGACATATCAAAATTTTTCTAAGTGTCGAGCCATATATCTCAATATTCCACCTTGCTTAACTTTTTATGTGAGCTTCAAATGAGAAAAGTGTCTTCATCAAAGTTGTATATATTTCAAATACCTTCAAAATGGTTACAAATTGCATGTAATTTGGATTTATAATGATAGAGTTATGCATTTTTGAAGTTGAGGAAAATCACTTGTTTAATGGTATAGGTCAAAAATGACCTATAATGTATCCTTATATCACATGCTCATAAAAGTTGAATTAGCTCTTACTCCAAACATAAACGTTGTAGTAGACATCTTGAATTTGATTGTGAAACTTGGAAATATTTCATCTCATAAAAATTGAGCAAGTTATGGCCTTGGGAAGTTGACTTTCAAATTAGGGTTTAGACAAAATGACCTATAATGTTTCAACATAGAAAATGATTTTCCAAGCAAAACTAGCTCTAGGTCTAAACATGAAGGTTGTTTATAATGTCATTTAGAGTAAGTTTTCTCTTGGAATAATTTTCATATGGTGCAAATTGTAGGAGATAGGGTCTAGGGAGACCTAGTTTTGATCAGATGAATTCATCTGGCCAACCATCATCAACCAACTTGCTAATTTCCAATTATCTTGACTTTCTTGGCTTATGGTAGATCATATATGCATAAGATGATGAATTTTGAAGTGTCCCTTGAAAAATTTGATCAATTGGTGTGATAGCTTGTTGGAGAAGTTACTCAAGATGCCTAGTCAAACTAGGGTTTCCAAGGCAAATCACCTTCAAACTCTTGAAGAAAACTTGATCAATATAACATGTAGAGATCATTGGGAATCACATATGATGCTTATAACCATTCTTTAATCAATTCTTGGATGTGATTTTTGTTCATGAGGGTCTCAAAACCCTAGATGTGATTAATGAATCAATGAGATCATGCCCTACCTACAAAAGAGTTAGACAAATGCAAAGACATATTTTTGATATTTTGGTTAGTAAAATAATAATATACAAGTATGATATAATCACAAAGTGCTTGGTGATCTCTCCCAAAACAAACCCAATGAAAGAGGGGTAAGGAGGATGCCAAGACATGATCCCAATGCTAATGCTTATGATGGAAATGCATGAGGGATCTTAGGGTCAAAATTTGGGTCTTACAGCTGCCCCTATTTAAGGATATTCTAACTGAGAAGGTGAAGGTTAAAATCTTCGGCTCGACTCAGTAGAATGGACTTAAATAACAACATATAGAAACAAATTTTGGTCCCCAAGAGACCTCATGATGCATATGACGTGAATGCAAAAGTTAATGCTTTGTGGGGGAAATATTGCCACAAAGGAAAAAGAAATCAGAGAGACCGAAAATCCGCAGGAGCATAATGCATTCCATAAGGAAAGCTCGCTGGGGAGACAGAGACTCTGGGGGATAAAAAAGGAGTTATGCGTAGGCCAGGCTACGACTTAAAACTACTGGGGGACTAGAGGGATTCCACAAAAGTGGAAAGACTCAGCCGGGGAAACAACAACATCTGCAGGGGATACGAATAAATCAGGATAAAACTGAGGTACTCGACTCGTGTAGGGGAAAAATGATTTCACTAAGGAAATGCGCACTCAACTCCACTGAGGAAGAAATAAACTTCAACACAGGAGGAGCAAAAATTTATTATCTACTACCTGGTATTGGGTAAGGAGATAATAAAGACATGACAGAGAGAACATCCGTCATCGGTTAGGATGAACATATCAAGGATGACTCGCTGAAGAAAATCCAGGAGGGAATATTCATTACCGGTTACTGGGCAAGAATAGCCTTGCTGGGAAAACTGCAGAAATAGGATTTACAACTACCAGTTACTTGGCAGAAGACCAAGGGTGAGAATATCCGTCATCGGTTAGGATGAACATATCAAGGATAAACTCAACAGGGAAGAAAATCCATCACCGGTTAAAGTGAACATATCAAGGATAGACTTGCCTGGGAATGTCAAGGAGGATACCCGTCATCGGTTAGGATGAACATATCAAGGATATACCAACTGAACAAAAAGGGTAATAATTACATCTATCGAAAACTGGATAGAAAACCGTCGAAGAGAGAATCCGTCACCGGTTAGGATGAGCATATCAAGGATAAACTCTGCGAGGGGACAAAGTATGATTTACAACTACCAGTTACTGGGTAGAAGACCAATCAAAGAGAAAATCCGTCACCAGTTAAGATGAACATATCAAGGATTGACTCTGAAAAGGGGACAAAAAATAGGGATTACATCTATCAGTTACTGGATAGAATACCAAAGAAGAGAAAATCTGTCACCGGTTAAAGTGAACATATCAAGGATAATCTCCGCACAGGGGAAAAATAGGATTTACAACTACCGGTTTACTGGGTAGAAGACCACAAGGAGAAGGAAACCCGTCATCGGTTAAGATGAACATATCAAGGATTAACTCTCTGAGGAACAAAATAGGGATTACAACTACCTTTTTACTGGGTAGAATACCAAAGAAGAGAATATTCGTCACCGGTTAAAGTGAACAAATCAAGGATAGCCTCTTGCGGGGGAAAAAGAAAGATATCTGTCACCGGTTAGGATGAACATATCAAGGATATACTTCCAGGGGACTCCACTGAGGGGAAAAAGGATACTTTTGTCGGGTATTGGGCAAGAAGTAACAGACTGCAAACTAAGAAGAATATTACCAGTTACTGGGTAATAGACTCTTAGGGGACCAAAACATCTATCTAGGTAAGAGCTAGAAAGAAGACGGTCAATCAAGACTCGACCCAATGAGGACATAACTCAAGGGGAGTAATTTCACCCAGAAAATTCACTAGAGAGGAAACTGAAATAACAATCATCCACGAGGAAACAAACTCAGTGAGGAAACAGAGAAAGGTTAAAGTCTTTCTACTTAAGGGGCTGACACTCTACAATTTGAGGGAGGACAGACACCAGATTTGGTATGGGGATAAAGTACCGCCATAACAGAGAGTGAGAATCTCAAACAAATCAAATATGAAGATGCAGTATATGCAAATTATGAAATTATATGAATGTATATGTATATGTATATATGATGATTATGCTGACAAAACGATCACAAAGGATACAAAGGTGTCGCAAAGAAATTGAACCACCGGTACAATCCTCGGTCAATCCACAAAATATGGAGACAACTGTTGGAGAACAGAGAGATCAATATCCCAAAAGGGCTCATCCCTAGCTGAGGATGGAGGAGATCTGCTGAGGATAGAACATCCAATCTGTGGGGAATTTTAGGTCAACACCATAAAAATGGGAGACAACCCTACAGAGAAAACAATCAACAAAAGCTGCTTAGAAACTAGGAGGAAACTCTGACTGGGAGCAAATGCAATCTACTGGGGAAGATCAGTTAATCTCTGAATATCAACCCTGCTGAGGAGATACGAACTTCGCTAGGGATGCACAAACTCCGTTGGGAAGGCCGAAACTCTGTTGGGGATGGAGAAAGAAACTCCAATGGGGATGTACAAGCTCCACTGGGGATGTACAAGAATTCTTTTGGGGAAAACAACACGCCGCAGGGCTGGGGATAACAAAATTCCACTGAGGAAATGAATCAACACTAAAGTCTAGGGATACCCAAAAATTTAACTGCTTGGGGAACCTCTGATGCTTCGTACTTAAGGACTTACTATCCATTGAAATGTTGTTGATATTACTGTTACTTGCTTTGGAAAAGTTCTTGCTTTTATATTTTAAAGAAAACATGATTTTGATTTAAAACTTTAATTTCAAAATGATCATAATAAAATTTAAAACTATTGGCTGAAGTAAATAAGAGTATAAACAATTTTGGATAAAGGCTCAACTTTATTTAATAGAATGGTAGTCTGTAAATGACAAGACTCCATAGATTTTACAAAGTTGAAAATGGTAATTTTCATGGAAAATGGGTACATTGAATACAAATTATCCTTATTCCTTCTACCAACTCTTGATATCCACTGTGCTTTTGACCGCTGATGATGATGAACTGATGTCAACCCTTGTGCTCAAACAAGTCTTCAAAAAATCACTGAAGATCAGCAGAATGCAGTTACTTGCCATAATCTCTAATTTTTGCATAAATTTCCCCAAGGTGGAGTACTCAACTTATCGGGAAATTCTTTTTGTTTTTATGTCTCCAATTTTTGCCTGGATCGCCCTTTCGGGTTTTCAATCCACCGAGACGCTCATTTTTGCCTAAGCCTCCCTTTCGGGTTTTCAACTTAGCGAGATGTTCTTTTATTTTTCTAGGTGAAGTATTTCTTGACTGCATCTACATTCACCGGACGAGTGAACTCTTCACCGTCCATAGTTGTAAGAATCAGGGCACCGCCTGAAAAAGCTCTCTTAACAACATATGGGCCTTCATAATTGGGAGTCTATTTTCCTCTGGATTATGGCTTGAATGTCAAAATCTTCTTGAGCACAAGGTCACCTTCTCTTAATACACGAGATTTGACCTTATTATCAAAAGCTTTCTTCATTCTCTACTAATATAACTGACCATGACACATGGCAGTTAATCTCTTCTCTTCAATTAAATTCAACTGGTCAAACCTGGTTTGACACCATTCAGCTTCAGTCCACGTGGCTTCCATGAGCACACGCAACGAAGGAATCTCAACCTCTACGGGGAGCTCTGCTTCCATACCATACACGAGAGAGAAAGGGATTGCCCCTGTTGAAGTGCGGACGAATGTACGATACCCATGCAAAGCGAATGGGAGCATCTCATGCCAATCCTTATACGTGACAACCATCTTCTGGATAATCTTCTTGATGTTCTTATTCGCAACTTCAACAACCCCATTCATCTCGGGTCTGTAGGGAGAAGAATTATGATGTGCAATCTTGAAGTCTTTACAAAGAGCTTCTACCATATTATTGTTCAAGTTCGATCCATTATCAGTAATGATCTTACTTGGCACACCATAACGACATATAATCTGATTCTTGATAAACCTTATAACAACTTGCTTGGTTACATTTGCATACGATGCCGCTTCAACCCATTTAGTGAAGTAGTAAATTGCCACTAAAATAAAATGATGTCCATTCGAAGCTTTGGGCTCAATCATCCCAATCATATCAATTCCCCACATGGAGAAGGGCCATGGGGAAGAGATAACATTCAATAGTGTCAGAGGAACATGAACCTTATCAGCATAAATTTGACACTTGTGGCACTTCTTCACAAATTTGCAACAGTCAGATTCTATTGTCAGCCAATCGTAACCTGCTCACAACATCTTCTTTGCCATTGCATGTCCATTAGAATGAGTACCAAAGGATCCTTCATGCACTTCAGTCATCAATAAGTCTGCTTCGTGTCTATCCACACATCTGACCAAAACCATGTCGAAGTTTCTCTTGTACAGTATATCACCATTCAAGTAGAAGTTACCGGCTAATATTCTCAAAGTCTTCTTATCTTTCAAAGATGCCCCAGGCGGGTAAGTCTGACTTTGGAGGAAACATTTGATGTCGTAATACCACGACTTCTCGTCTTTGATCTCTTCAATAGCAAACACATGAGTTGGCCTATCAAGACGCATCACAAATAAATTGGGAACTTCATTCCAATATTTCACTACAATCATTGATGCCAATGTTGCAAGAGCATCTGCCATCCGATTTTCATCTCGAGAGATATGATGAAACTCAACCTTTGTAAAGAAAGTTGAAATTCTCCTCGCATAATCTCTATATGGTATTAAACTGGGTTGATTTGTCTCCCATTCCCCTTTGATCTAATTCACAACCAAAGCCGAATCACCGAAGACATCCAAATACTTGATTCTGAGATTCATGGCTTCTTCAAGCCCCATAATGCAAGCTTCATATTCTGCCATGTTGTTTGTACACTTGAAAGTCAATCTAGCTATAAATGGTAGATGTGTGCCTTGAGGAGTAATAATCACTGCCCCAATTCCATTTCCATATTGATTAACAACTCCATCAAATACCATGCCCCAACGGGAACCAGGTTCTGGCCCTTCTTCAAGCAATGGTTCATCACAATCTTTCATTTTCAAGTACAAAATCTCTTTATCAGGAAAATCATACTGCACTGACTGGTAATCCTCAATTGGTTGGTGAGCCAAATGGTCAGCCAAGATACTACCTTTGATTGCTTTCTGAGATCAGTATTCGATATCATACTCTAATAACAACATCTGCCAGCGGGCTATTCTCCCAGTTAAAGCAGGATTCTCAAGTATATACTTGATTGGATCCATTTTGGATATCAACCAAGTGGTATGGTTCAACATATACTGACGCAAACGCTTAGCAGCCCAAGCCAATGTGCAACAAGTCTTCTCAAGCATAGAATACTGAGTTTCACAATCGGTGAATTTCTTAATGAGGTAGTAAATTGCAAATTCTTTCTTCCCAGTCTCATCTTGCTGACCAAGAACACAACCCATACTATCTTCAAGCACAGTCAAATACATGATCAACGGTCTTCCTTCAACAGGTGGAGACAAAATTGGAGGTTCAAGCAAATATTCCTTGATACTATCAAATGCTTTCTGGCAGTCTTCGGTCCAATCACAAGACTGATCTTTCCGAAGAAGCTTGAATATAGGCGCACATGTGGCAGTCATGTGGGAAATGAATCTGGAAATATAATTCAAGTGGCCAAAAAAACCTCTGACTTGCTTCTCAGTTTTGGGCGCAGACATCTCTTGTATTGCTTTGACCTTGGCAGGATCAACTTCATTACCCTTCTCGCTGATAATAAAGCCCAACAACTTACCAGAACGAACACCAAAAGTACACTTATTGGGATTCAAGCGGAGTTTATACATCCTCAAATGCTGGAATAGCTTCAACAAATGCTCAACATGTTCCTCTTCATCAATCGATTTAGCAATCATGTCATCGATATATACTTCAATCTCTTTATGCATCATATCATGGAAAAAAGTAGTCATTGCCCTTTGGTAAGTTGCACCAGCATTCTTTAGACCGAAAGGCATCACTCTATAACAGAATATTCCCCAGGGTGTAATGAATGTGGTCTTCTCCATATCTTTGGGTGCCATCTTAATCTGATTATATCCGGAAAATCCATCCATAAACGAAAATACTTTGAATTTAGCAGTATTGTCTACCAACATATCAATGTGTGGCAGAGGTAAATCATCTTTCGAACTGGATTTATTCAAATCTCTATAATCAACACACATGTGGACTTTTCCATCTTTCTTTGGCACAAGCACAATATTGGCCACCCATTGCGGATACTTAACAGTCACAAGGAAACCGACATCAATCTGCTTCTGAACTTCCTCTTTGATCTTCACAACCATATCAAGATGCATTCTTCTCTACTTCTGCTTGACTGGCGGGCATTCTGGCTTCAACGACAATCTATGCTCCACAATCTCAGAATCCAACCCAGGCATGTCTTGATAGGACCAAGCAAACACATCTGAATACTCTCGAATAAGATCAATCAACCCCTTCTTAGCATATGGACACCGTCGAGACCCAATCTTGACTTCCTTCACATCATCTTCAGAACCCAAGTTGACTAGCTCAATCTACTCTTCAAACGGATGAATAATCTTTTCATCTTGCTCAAGAAGACGAGACAATTCCTCACTCACTTCTACATCACTTTCCTCCTCGGCCTCAAACACAGGGAATTCAAAATTTGGAGAAGGAGAAGGATCATTGTATTCAATGTGGTTAGGAACCAACCTGCATAATGATTTGATATTTTGATTTTAGAGAAGTGAATTTGTGACCAAATATTATGCAGATGGACGATTATATTGTTTATTTATGTTTTTTGGTGATTACCATTTTCAGAATAAAACAAAAAGTAAAAATAAACATCAAAGATGTGGATGAATAGAATTAATTTTATTAATGATCAATTTAAAATGCCCAAACAATGTTCACTTCTCCCTTAGGAATAGGAGAAGGATTTTAAAATATAAAAGCAATTACTTAGATTGATGCAAAATAACAGGAATATCAACGGCAATCCAATTGTTGCATGTCTTTCCATGCGTCATAAAGTTAGTGCAATCTTCCTCTTCACTATCCTCTAGCACAGAAGCTAAGTGTTGTTCATTGCCATGAATGAACCCTCCGCTACGGAAGCTAAGTTGCATATCTTCAGATCTTGCAATTGATAATCCTTTATGGAACCCCAAACCAGTTCTGCCTTTATTGTCGGAGACCTCTACCATGCCCCCACTGATCAACATGACCTTCTTCAACAATCTTCTGAGCTTCTTTCAGAGAGGACATAGGTTCCCTAACTCTCTTCTCAACAGCAATAGACAAGGCTTAGAACGGAGTTCCAACCTCATCCTCAGCTTCAACATACGAGAAAAATGACAAATGGCTAACCAACAACGCCTTCTCTCCTCCCACAATCACTAGCTTGCCATTCTTGACAAATTTGAGCTTCTGGTGTAGAGTGGAGGTAAGAGCTCTTGCTTCGTGAATCCATGTCCTTCTCAATAAGAAACTATAGACCGGGTGGATATCCATTACTTGAAAAGTAATCTAAAAATCACTCAGACCTATCTTGACTGGAAGGTCCACTTCACCAATAACCGTTTTGTGCGAGCCATCGAAGGCTTTGACAATTACTCCACTATACCTCATGGGAGCTCCTTGGTAAGATAACTTTGACAATGTTGACTTCAGAAGCACATTGAGTGACGAGCTGGTGTCAACTAGCACGTTTAACAAAGCATCTTCCTTACAGTTCATTGAAATATGCAAAGTCAGGTTATGATTTCTTCCCTCCTCGAGAAGTTCTTCGTCGCAGAAGCTCAGATTATTGCATGAAGTGATGTTAGCCATAATGTGATCAAATTGATCCACAGTAACATCTTGCTCCATATATGCTTGTTCAAGAACTCTCTGCAGTTCTTCTCTGTGCACTTCAGAATTCAAAAGCAGAGACAACACATAAATCTTCAAGGGGGTTTGGAGCAACTGCTCAACCACATTGAATTCACTCCTTTTGATCAGTCGGAGTACCTCATCATCATTATTGGCTTTCAAGTTGCTGGATTCACCAGACTTATCTTTTGAACAACCAACTGGATCTGCGTTAGGTATCTCCATCTTCTTACCAACAACTGTGTCCTCTGGGTCCACCGGCCCAAACACTCGACCACTACGGGTCACCTTCGTAATATCAACAATGCTCACCACTGAACTAGTCGTAGGTAACGGGATCTCTTGACCACTCTTCAACATTGTAGCATTATACTGGTATGGTACAACCTTATCAAATGCGTACGGGACTGGGCCCGCTAACCGTATTACCAACGACGATACTGATCTTTGACTGACACTCTTGTTGCTACTGCTATCATACTGTATTATCAACCGATCTTATTGCTTGAAAACGGGCACTATGACATTGACATCGTCATCTCCATGACGAGATTGACAAATTTGGATCATGCCTTCATCCATCAGTCGCTGGATGTCCCTTTTCACCACAACACACCCTCTTGGGTTCACGCTACACACAAGACAACCATCATGGTCATGTTCACAGTCAGTCACCATACAGATGTCCTTGTGTATCTGTACCAAGGCTCCACGGATAAAACACACATCAAAAACTTTGTACTCACCAGGACAACCGTCCACCATATTCACTGAAGAGTTCCCATGAGAGGGTAAAGGGTTTTCTTTCACATTCGGCGCGTGGTCCTCAAAGGACACCATACCACTTTTCATGAGCTTTTGAACCTCATATTTCAATGGATAGCAATTTTCAATGTCATGCCCAGGTGCACCTTGGTGAAAAGCACAACGAAGCTCAGGTTTATACCACCAGGGAAATGGTTCCGGGATCTGCGTTGGGTTCCTCGGTTGAATTAAGTTCTTGAGGACCAAGGATGGATACAGCTCTGCATATGACATAGGAATCGGGTCGAAAGAGACCTTCTTCCTCTCAAAATTCTGCTGATGTTGGTTGTTGATATTGTTGTTGTTGTAGGTGTTCGTTCTTTGTTGCGGTTGTTGTTTTTGACGTTGATGTTGTGGTTGTTGTTGAATTGGTGTTGCTTGTTGATTAGAAAATACCGGAATAACGGAAGACACTTGATGATGATGATGTTGATGGGGTGGTGGATTTCTTCTTGCTTGAGGCCTCCTCTGCCTCCCACTGGAAATTGCATTGGTTTCACTGTCCTTCCTCTTGCTGAAACTATTGCCATGCTTCTAACTCGTTGATGCCTCATCTCTTGAAAAACGTCCTTCACGGACCCCCTCTTCAAGTCTCATCCCCATATTTACCATTTCGGTAAAATCACCGGGGGCACTGGCGATCATGCGTTCATAATAAAATAAACTAAGGGTTTTCAAGAAGATCTTTGTCATCTCTTTCTCCTCCAGAGGAGGAGTGATCTGGGCAGCCAACTCCCTCCATCTCTGCGCATATTCTTTGAATGTCTCCTTGTCTTTTTGAGACATAGACCTCAACTGGTCCCTATCCGGCGCCATGTCCACACTGTACTTATACTGCTTCACAAAAGCCTCACCTAGGTCATTCAAAGTGCGGATGCTTGCACTGTCCAACCTCATATACCAACAGAGTGCAACACCAGTCAGGCTATCCTGGAAGTGGTGAATAAGCAATTGGTCATTATCTGTTTGAGTTGACATCTTGCGGGCATACATCACAAGATGACTGAGCGAACACGAGTTTCCCTTGTATTTTTCAAAGTCAGGCACTTTGAATTTCACTGGGATTTTCACATTGGGTACCAAGCACAATTCAGCTACACTCTTCCCAAACAGATCTTTACCTCTCAACGTCTTCAATTCCTTACGCATCTCAAGAAATTGGTTCTTCATTTCGTCCATCTTTTCATAGATATCCGGACCCTGAGACGGCTCAGAATGATAGATGGTATCCTCTACGTGAGGCAAAGTGTGCACAACTAGAGGTGGCACGGACATGACCGGACTAGATGCCAGCTGTCGCAACCTGAAAAATACAGTGCGCGAAAAAACAACCGGCGAAAGAAAAAGACAGAAGAGTCGCCACCGTGCGTTATTTATCCCAAGGGAGGGAAAGGAAACGCTCGAAGTAAACCTGAAAAAGGAAAGGACAAGACGGGGTCTCGCAACCAAATCATGGGTTCGGGAGTCGGTTATGCGAAGGGAAGGTATTAGCACCCCTACGCATCCGTAGTACTCTACGGGATCCACTTTTGTAGTTCTTGTCTAAAGGGTGTGGGTTTATCTTGTGCTGTTTGCCAAAAAAAAAAGGGTTAAATGAAAATGACTCGCGCGGATGTCGCATCCACTGCATACGTATCTCATCTGAATATGAGAATCAGAGTCTTCGTAGCTCGGCTGACCTATGGATTAAGGGTAATTGTGCTTGCTAAGACATCGCGTCTTATGCCTACGTATCTCATCTGGAATGAGAATCAGAGCAAGTCGTAGTTCGGCTAACTACGGGGTTATGGATTGGGTTTTGGACGAACAACGTTACTACGCAATCTACCGGATGCTCGACCTTTGGAGACTTACTCGCCTGTAGTAGAAGGAGTAAACGTGTTGCTTTGGGTTTTAGGGTTTGGGATGCTCGAGGGCAAAAAGGCAGTCCTTGACGAAGGAACCGCGCTACCTGCAGGGATATGAATACAAAACACAAAACATGTATCTCAAAGTAAAATGCCACCAAGGGGCTCAAACATTGCCTCCTATCGAGGTCTTCCAGCTAAGAAAGCGATAAAGTATGAGAAAGGGAAAAAATTACCACACGGATAAAGATCCGAAGCTATAGCAGTTAAAGGGGCAAGAAACCCTGAAATGTCTCCAGCTGGACCGTCAAAGGAAATCAGTCAACACGAATAATCAGAATAAAACTCCAGGGGGTATCCCACAAATAAAGTGGGAAACCACGCGAGTGTCTCTGCGAAAGCCATGTGAGCCCTCACAAAACTCGACAAAGGGTTAGAGTAGTAGGATGAAATCAAGAGAAAACAATGCCATGGAAACACAAGACAGGTTAGAATAAACAAAATAGGGTAACCCAGAGTTGCCCCTAAATCAAAATGTAACCACATGAATAATTCCATCAAAATTCACAAAAGACTCACAAAAAGGTATCAAATTCACCCATAATACCTCATACATTTAGAGAATTCAAATTAAAGGCATAAGGATGATGGATATAGGGCAAACCTGATTGGAGAAGAAAAATCAAATGGCAGGGTTTGCTTGAGCTGAAAGTCTGTGAGTCAGAATGAACCTTTCAGAGTTGCCTGGAGGTTGCTGCAGAGTAGCTTGTAGGTTTCCCTTCAGGTTTTGTCCAGTGTTTTGTTCCAAGGAAACCTCAGAGTATTTTGCTTCTCTCCCTTTTTCTCAAGTGAATCTCCCAGTGTAACTCCAAGTGTCCTTTCCTCTACTGAAACCTCAGTATTTATAGACTGATTTTCGTGGGTAATGGGCTCAAATGAGGGAGACCCAAGTCCAAAATAATTTATTTTTTTTAATTATTTAATTAATTAATTAATTAATTAATTTTTTTTCTTCTTTTTTTTTTTTTTTTTTTTTTTTTAAGGAAAAATGAAGGGCAAATTTTGGGGTATTACAGCTGCCCCTATTCAATCAACTAGAGACCCGGAAGGAAGATGACAGCTGCTTTCGTGCTTTCGAGGTATCAAGGGATTGAATACAATAAAAGCCCAAAAATTTGCACTGAAGTGAAGTGAAGTAACAATGTCTGTCAGAATCGGCAAAGAGGTGGTCTTAAAAAAAGAATCCGTCTGGATATCGAAAAAGAATGTTAAACTGGATACCAAAATAAATGGTAACACAGAAATAACCATGGCCTGAATGCCGCTCATCAATCTGAATACTGGAAAAGATTTCGATCTGAACATCAGAAAATTGGCCTGAATGCCATAAGTCGCATCGACCTGAACGTCAAAAACTTCTTCGATCTGAACATCGGAAAATCGGCCTGAATGCCACAAGTCGCATCGACCTGAACGTCGGAAACTTCTTCGATCTGAACATCGGAAAATCGGCCTGAATGCCACAAGTCGCATCGACCTGAACGTCGGAAACTTCTTCGATCTGAACATCGGAAAGACTTGGCCTGAATGCCACTTCGATCTGAATATCGGAAAATTGGCCTGAATGCCACAAGCTGCATCGACCTGAACGTCGGAAACTTCTTCGATCTGAACATCGGAACACTGGCCTGAATGCCACTTCGGTCTGGATACCGGAAAACTGGCCTGAATGCCACTTCGGTCTGGATACCGGAAAACTGGCCTGAATGCCACTTCGGTCTGGATACCGGAAAACTGGCCTGAATGCCACTTCGGTCTGGATACCGGAAATCTGGCCTGAATGCCACTTCGGTCTGGATACCGGAAAACTGGCCTGAATGCCACTTCGGTCTGGATACCGGAAATTGGCCTGAACGCCACTTCGGTCTGGATACCGGAAAACTGGCCTGAATGCCACTTCGGTCTGGATACCGGAAATTGACCTGAACGCCACTTCGGTCTGAATACCGGAAAATTGGCCTGAATGCCACTTCGGTCTGGATACCGGAAAACTTCATGCCTGTCAGCATTGGCAGAAATAGGGAATGATAATAGAGGCGGCGCATGGGCCAATGACACTTGCTGGGGATAACAAAGGTAAGTCATGAACAATCTTCAGTCTGAGTACTGGAAACAACTTCTAGCTTATCACTTGGGATACCGAGAATGTTTTATGCTTACATGCGTATGTTTGAATTTTTCAATGGCGTAATGCTCCATGAAAATGGAAATGCTACGCGATTTGGAAGGATGCAATGCAATATGATTCTACATGCAGGGATGCGAAATGCTGGGTAGAATGCCAAGCCGGGGCAAGGGGATCTGCTGGGGAAATGATTACCATCCTCTGGGCTCTGGCCAGGCTGCTGGAGATACACACCATAATGAACTCTGTGGGGAGATGACTAGCCATGCGGTGTTCTGGCCATACCGAGACTCTGATCGGGGAAAGAATGACATTGGAAGCCTGCTGCTGAGGAGAGCTACAATGATTCTGGCAACCACGGTTTGCGAGAGATGACTCAGGAGGGGGAGCAAACACTGATACGGTACCGAGGTTCTGCTTCAAGAAAAGAAACCATGGATCTGGCATTGGGATTATCGATCTAGCATCGAACTCTAAGGAGCAGCCACTTCTGCTGGGAAGATACAGTCTGGCACTGTCAACTCCGCTGGGGAGTGTATGATCTGGCACTGTCAACTCTACTAGGAAGTGTATATTCTGAAACAACCGCTTGGGGAAGTACGGTGGTGAGAACCTGCTGGGGATTGAAGAATCCAACACTCTGATCAGCTCTGCAGGGATAAGACACCGAATTTGTCTGTTGGTGACTTCACTGGGGAAGATATTCACGATCATCTGCAGGGGATTTTAAGGAAATGCCCCGAGGGTATCTGTTCTGAATAGACGATCCAAAGCACTTAAAATTTACAGCAATTTTAAATGTTTATTAAGCATGTACCTGTAAAGCCCTTATGTGTCATGATGCAATGTTTATCAAAAATTCGGACGTCATTTTTACAAACAAAACAGTAAAATGAAAATGAAAACAGAGATATACTGAATAACATGATTTTATTGATTGAATGGCCTCTGAATAGGCATTTACACTAAGAAGCAATCCCTGGAAAGAGGTAATCGCACAATAGATAAAAACAGAAATTAATCTAATGGCAATGTGAAATGGATTTCTATTGGGTTCCAATTCTGCTATGACTTGCCCGTCTTCAAGATCCTCCAGATGATCAGCTTTCTGAAAGAGTGATTGGACTGTTTCCTATCCTTCAAAAATTTCCAGTCATTGGCACGAGATGAGATTCAGAACTACTCAGAACGCAGTCATTCGCTTAATCCCTAACTTTTGCCTGGATCGCCCTTTTCGGGTTTTCAATCCACCGGGATACCCATTTTTGCCTAAGTTGCCTTTTCAGGTTTTCAACTTACCGGGTGTACGATCTTTTCATTTTTAATCCCTAATTTTTGCCCGAACCTTTTCATTTTCTTGGTTCGTCGGGATGCCCATTTTTGCTTGGACTACTCTTTTTACTGTCCAGCGGGTCTATTTTATGCGAAGTATTTTTTAACTGCGTCTGAGTTCACAGGGGAAGTGAAGTTTTCACCATCCATAGTTGTAAGCATTAAGGCCCCACCATCAAAAACCTTGGTGACAATATACGGTCCATCATAGTTAGGAGTCCACTTGCCCCTGTGATCTGTCTGAGGAGGAAAGATCCTTTTCAACACTAAATCTCCGACTTGGAAACAACGAGGACGCACCTTCTGATCAAAAGCTCTCTTCATCCGACTCTGATACAACTGCCCATGACAAATGGCTGCCATTCGCTTGTCTTCGATAAGACTTAACTCATTGAACCTTGTCCGAATCCATTCAGCTTCATCTAACTTGACATCCAACAGGACTCTTAGAGAAGGAATCTCCACTTCAACAGGTAGGACCGCTTCCATACCATACATAAGGGAGTAGGGGGTTGCCCCGGTCGATGTACGTACTGAAGTGCGGTAACCATGCAAGGCGAAAGGTAGCATCTCATGCCAGTCTTTGTATGTTACTGTCATCTTTTGTATGATCTTCTTAATATTCTTATTAGCAGCCTCCACGGCGCCATTCATCTTTGGCCGGTACGGAGAAGAGTTATGGTGTTTTATTTTGAACTGCGTGCAGAGTTCAGCAATCATCTTGTTGTTCTTCCAGAGAGAGCAGGTTTCTCAGATGTATATTTGATAAGATCCATCTTAGAAATCAATAAAGTGGTATGATTCAACATATACTGTCTTAGTCGGCGAGCAGCCTAAGCCAAAGCATATCAAGCTTTCTCGAACTGGGAGTATCTTGTTTCACAGTCGGTACCTTGTGCTAAGGTAGTATATTGCATACTCTTTTCGACCAGACTCGTCATGTTGCCCCAACACACACCCTATTGAATTTTCTAACACGGTCAAATACATGATTAGAGGTCTTCCTTCAACTGGTGGCATCAGATTTATAGGTTCTTGGAGATACTTCTTGATTTTGTCAAAAGCTTCTTGACATTCATCATTCCATATCATCTCTTGATTTTTCCAGCGAAAACCTCTACATAGTCACGTAACATCCGACTCAATCTTTCTTTGACACTGTTTTCCAAGCCTGCTCCTATTTTGACTTCTCTCTTGGCGTCTTCGATGCTGAGATTAATCACTTCAACAGACTCTTGATACGGTTGAATAACCCTTTCCTCTTGTTTCAATAACCTGGTAAGTTCTTCAGGGAGTTCACAGTCTTCATCACCCTCTTCTTCAGCTTGAAAGATTGGATTTTCAAAGTCGAAGCGAGCCATAGCAGAACCGTTATCAATAGGATCCGGTGATGTGCATCTGCATGAGTGATGGTATGTGCTTATGAGTGTGAACAAGAAGTGAAAACTAAACAAAACATTGCCATTTTTTATTTTGAAAAACTGCAAAAATAGAAAGACAGGGAACGAAATATTTGAATGCAAAAAGACGTCCTTTATTTATGATAAAAATGCAATTGTCACATAGATGGGCCCTACAATGAGTCATTACGCCCTGGGCGGAACGTAAGACTTGGATATGCATGAATAAAAAAAGAAAATTACTCTTCAAGAAGAGTGACTTGGATAATCTCTTCAGAAGACCAATTGTTGATGACTTCACCCGGGATCTTCGGACGCACCCAATTGTCAATGTCACAATCACTATCCCCATCTTCTTCGTTGACTGCAGAGACTTGACCATACTGAATGATGCCAGCACTGGAGAAAGTAATCGGCCCCTGATGAGTCTGAAGTGTTGAAGTTGTAGAAGTCAAAACTGGTTGATACCCAATACCGAACTTATCTTCTTTCACTGGTAATTCCAACAGACGCCCCCAACCGGGAGCAATACCTGAATCCACCACGGCTCGTGCCTGCTTAAAGGATGAGATAGAGGCACCCGTCTTAACCTCTTCCACCGGAGCTGCATCCTTGATTTGAACTGATTCAAAAGCCTGACACAGAGTCTCATGAATTTCACCTTCTACTTCTACATACGTGAATGTAGACAGGTTACTGACCAGGATGTCCTCCTCACCACAGACGGTGATAATTCGTCCGTTGACCGGAAACTTAATCTTCTGATGTAGAGTTGAAGAGACTGCCCCAGCATTATGGATCCAAGGACGACCCAGCAGGCAACTGTAGGAAGGACTGATATCCATCACGTAGAAGACAGTGTTGAAGGTTTGTGATCCAATCAGAATTGACAATTCTACCTCTCCAAACACCGATCTCTTAGAACCATCGAATGCTCTCACAATAAGATCTGAAGGTTTCAAGACCAAACCCTCTACTTCTAACTTCGACAGGGCTCTCTTGGGTAGCACATTGAGAGAGGAGCCTGTATCCACCAGAACATGCGATAGCACGGTGTCTCTGCATTCCATCGAGATGTGCAGAGCCTTGTTATGATTGCGTTCGGCTGGTGTCAAGTCAGAATCGGTAAAACCCAACCCGTTGCCTATATGAACATTTGCAACGATCCCTTCTAGTTGGTTTATCGAGATCTCCTGAGGCACATATGCGGCATTAAGAACCTTCAGAAGTGCCTCCCTGTGCGCCTCCGAACACAACAGGAGTGAGAGAATGGATATCTTGGACGGAGTCTGAATCAACTGATCGACTACCTTGTAATCGCTTTTCTTTATGATTCTCAGGAGCTCGTCCACATCCTTTGCAAAAGTGGGCTCAGAACCTCCCTGGGGTGCAGAGGTATCCCCATTCACGGCTTGCTTGCCTTTGGTTTTCGCCACAGCATCAGCATTATCAGCTTGGGTAACCGGTGGTGAGAACAATCTACCACTCCTGGTGAATCGCCCGATTCCTCCAACATTATCCACTGTGGGACCGTCAAGTTCAGGCTTCTGACCCTCTTCTACTTTCAGTGGCCGTTCCACCCCATGATCGTGGGTGTATACATTCCCCCCATAATGCCACGGAATGGCCCTTTCACTGGTGAAGGGTAAAGGACCAGGGGTTGTGATGGTCATAGTAGATCGTCGCACTGGTGGCACGGGTTGCGCTTCTGGCACACTGATCTGATTGGTTGGGTAGAAAATAGTGATAGTAGCAATATCACAGTCGTACTCAGAAATCTCATTCATTGAAATGCAAGCATCCGAAACATCGGAATCAAGTTCAATTACATCATTATGGATTACAGAAACCGTAGGAACAACATCTGCGAATTCATCAGTAGCATCTTCAAACTCTTCTTCCTCAACCCCTTCCATAGACTCTTGGACAGACAAATCTTCAACCTGGAGGATACCTTTGTCGAGCAAGGCCTGGATACCCTGCTGTAGCTTCAAACAACCTCCGCCCTGAGTAGCACAATCCAAACAACCCTTCCCACAACCGGGGAAGACATCGGCCTTCAGCAAGCATCCTTTGATATCCAACAATGGAGTCTTCAACTTCAACACATCCTTAATGGACTTGGCTTCTCCCTCTACCAAATTAACGTTCGCACCACGATGCTGGGGCATGGGATTGTTGACGACATTCGGAGCTGGTGCAAGGTCGATGGCCTTTGAATCTATGAGATCCTGAACTACGTGCTTAAAAGCTTTGCAGTTCTCAATATTATGGCCAGGTGCCCCAGAGTGGAAGCTACACCTAGCGTTGGCGTCGTAACCCACCGGAAGTCTACCAACAGGAGGAGCCAGAGTGCGCAATTGCACAAGTTGTAGTTGTTGAAGACTAGAAAGCATCTGAGCGTACGACATTGGAAGGGTGTCGAAATGCCGGTCCATCATCCTTTGCCTCTGTTGATAAGCGGGTCTGTTACCCGGTTATTGCTGCTGTTGATACTAAGCTGGTTGACGTTGTGATTGTTGTTGTTGTAGTGGTGCTGCAGCTGGAATGGTCACACCTGCGGCAGTACCTGTTATGCAAGACATGCTAATGAATATGCAAATGCAATGACATGTTTATCAATTCCAAAGGTATTCTACCCCCTTGATTCCAGTTTCACATTTGATAAACAGTGTAAAAAAAGACTAAGCCGTTGATGAGAACCAAGAAAATTCCAACTAGAATCAAGTGGAAG
The DNA here is from genome assembly GCF_024323335.1 of Lathyrus oleraceus. Taxonomy (NCBI): domain Eukaryota; kingdom Viridiplantae; phylum Streptophyta; class Magnoliopsida; order Fabales; family Fabaceae; genus Lathyrus; species Lathyrus oleraceus. The sequence goes on from NC_066583.1 coordinate 258,919,758, forward strand.
ATATAAACCCCACAGAAATGGATAAACATGTGTGAATGATTATGAATGCAAAATGATGTGATGCAAAATGATGTGAATGCAGTGCAGTGGCATGGGAATCAGGATTGCTGTATCTGCTTGAACATCTGTCAGGTTGCACTGTCTGGAGAGAAATTAAGAGCACACCAAACAAAGGTCATGGGATGGATCATGTTATCCTTAATATCAACCACCCATTTTGGCGGATTATGGTTTACACCTTATCAACACCCGAGTTTCATTGATATTAAGGATACCTGATCGGATCAACCATGAATCAAGGGTTTGTCGCAAGTCACGAGCATGGAGTTTAGGTTAAGAACCATCCAAAAGGAGTGTACTAAGGTTTAAACCTGCCAAACATGTTCTACAAAAAGGTTCCCATAGTCATAATCCCATCTTTCGGATATTATTAGAGGAACGACTACTCGTATTCCAACAATATTCTCAAGAGAGACTCTTATGAGTGTAGTATCGCGTAACAATCGTATCAAATCTTACATTTGAACGACTTTCGCACTACGTCCTACGAATAGGCCAAGATGGGTTAGGTAAACTAAGGTCCTTGGCTTCTTAGGTCTATATTGCAACAAGTAATGTCTAACCACAACTTACTTATGTGACATTATTGATCTCAACATGACCTCCACCAAGTGAATGGGCTTGCAAGTCAACTCGCTAAGGAATACTCCACACAAGTTGACAGGACTATGCCATTCTCCTATCTTAAGTGCACTCGAGTTCGGGTATAGAACTCATCTCACAAAGATCACCAAGCAGCCAGCCAACAGAAACAGATACAACAATGATATGTACACAATGTAATAAGGTAAAGCAGGTAAATAAATAACTGTACAAAAGCATGAACACCCAATAAACAAACAAACTACAAAAGCTAGGAGGGACTCGCTTAGGGAAGATGGACCAGCAAGAGGTCAACTTCTTAAAGTCCCCAGCAGAGTCGCCAGCTGTCGCAACCTGAAAAATACAGTGCGCGAAAAAACAACCGGCGAAAGAAAAAGACAGAAGAGTCGCCACCGTGCGTTATTTATCCCAAGGGAGGGAAAGGAAACGCTCGAAGTAAACCTGAAAAAGGAAAGGACAAGACGGGGTCTCGCAACCAAATCATGGGTTCGGGAGTCGGTTATGCGAAGGGAAGGTATTAGCACCCCTACGCATCCGTAGTACTCTACGGGATCCACTTTTGTAGTTCTTGTCTAAAGGGTGTGGGTTTATCTTGTGCTGTTTGCCAAAAAAAAAAGGGTTAAATGAAAATGACTCGCGCGGATGTCGCATCCACTGCATACGTATCTCATCTGAATATGAGAATCAGAGTCTTCGTAGCTCGGCTGACCTATGGATTAAGGGTAATTGTGCTTGCTAAGACATCGCGTCTTATGCCTACGTATCTCATCTGGAATGAGAATCAGAGCAAGTCGTAGTTCGGCTAACTACGGGGTTATGGATTGGGTTTTGGACGAACAACGTTACTACGCAATCTACCGGATGCTCGACCTTTGGAGACTTACTCGCCTGTAGTAGAAGGAGTAAACGTGTTGCTTTGGGTTTTAGGGTTTGGGATGCTCGAGGGCAAAAAGGCAGTCCTTGACGAAGGAACCGCGCTACCTGCAGGGATATGAATACAAAACACAAAACATGTATCTCAAAGTAAAATGCCACCAAGGGGCTCAAACATTGCCTCCTATCGAGGTCTTCCAGCTAAGAAAGCGATAAAGTATGAGAAAGGGAAAAAATTACCACACGGATAAAGATCCGAAGCTATAGCAGTTAAAGGGGCAAGAAACCCTGAAATGTCTCCAGCTGGACCGTCAAAGGAAATCAGTCAACACGAATAATCAGAATAAAACTCCAGGGGGTATCCCACAAATAAAGTGGGAAACCACGCGAGTGTCTCTGCGAAAGCCATGTGAGCCCTCACAAAACTCGACAAAGGGTTAGAGTAGTAGGATGAAATCAAGAGAAAACAATGCCATGGAAACACAAGACAGGTTAGAATAAACAAAATAGGGTAACCCAGAGTTGCCCCTAAATCAAAATGTAACCACATGAATAATTCCATCAAAATTCACAAAAGACTCACAAAAAGGTATCAAATTCACCCATAATACCTCATACATTTAGAGCATTCAAATTAAAGGCATAAGGATGATGGATATAGGGCAAACCTGATTGGAGAAGAAAAATCAAATGGCAGGGTTTGCTTGAGCTGAAAGTCTGTGAGTCAGAATGAACCTTTCAGAGTTGCCTGGAGGTTGCTGCAGAGTAGCTTGTAGGTTTCCCTTCAGGTTTTGTCCAGTGTTTTGTTCCAAGGAAACCTCAGAGTATTTTGCTTCTCTCCCTTTTTCTCAAGTGAATCTCCCAGTGTAACTCCAAGTGTCCTTTCCTCTACTGAAACCTCAGTATTTATAGACTGATTTTCGTGGGTAATGGGCTCAAATGAGGGAGACCCAAGTCCAAAATAATTTATTTATTTTAATTATTTAATTAATTAATTAATTTTTTTTCTTCTTTTTTTTTTTTTTTATTTTCGTTTTCGTTTTTTTTTTTTTTTTCGTTTTCGTTTTTTTTTTTTTTTTTTTTAAGGAAAAATGAAGGGCAAATTTTGGGGTATTACACCAGCATGGAAGCAAAGGTAGGCGCAAAGTTGGGCGGCATTCCCCACGGGAATCCAGCAGGCAGGTTTGGCACAAAGTGGGCGGTGGCAGCAGGCACGGTAGAGGTAACCACTTCAGAAATAAAATTCCTCGCGGGAGGAGTTCTAGGTGTTGGAGAAGCTTGGCTTTGAGCAACAAGAACTGACTCCATCATGGCAGTCAGTCGGGCGATCTCATCTTTCAACTCTCTGTTTTCTTGCTCTAGATGCTCCATAATTTTCAGATGATTGGCTCTGGTATTGTACCGGTGAGTCAGCTTGGCTAAAGCATAGAAGAAACACCAATCAGACACCTGACAAAAACCTTCTTATGCAAATGATGCATGAAATGCAATGCTTGATTATTTTTTATTTCCAAGGAACTTACTATATCATTTGCAAATATATAAATTTAAATGGCAATTGCAATAATTTTGATATGACCAAAAATCTCTTTTTATTTATATAAATTGGAAGGATTACACTGAGTGCAATTTCAGAAACCAAAATAAAAAGATACAAGAGAAAAGGAGACTAATCATCCTAAGGATCTCTAACAATAATGTCAAAATATCTGGCTGAAGGCGCGTACTTCCTTCGAATGCGAAATCTCAATCTCAAAAGAAGCCTTCATCTGAGTTTTCTCGAGGACAAGCTGATCAATAATCTTCTTCCAAGCAACGGAAGGCGGAGGCATGCTAGAAGATGAAACCTCTGGCTCTCTCTGTCTCTTTGTCACTCGATCTTCAAGTAGCTCAATAAGTGCATCTTTGTCCTTAGACTCCAATTGAAACTCTTCATGCTTCTTGCTCAAAGCACAGAAACGCTCTTCCCACATATCCTTCTCTTGCTTCATCTTGATGAGCGCATCTTCCAACTCCTCTACATCTTGGTTAGGGAGAGTTAATGGCTCAACCATAACCATAGACATAGGTCTTTCACAAGGATAAGGCATCTTCAACTCCATAGCTCTCTTCTTCACCCAAAGAGTGTAAGCTTCCAAAGTTACACAATTGTATGGACCAAGCTCAGATCTTCCTTTCCTATGCACATTATGCCAAGCATGCACAATCTTCTGCTTCAAATGTTGGGGATCTTTACCCTCTTGATATTAAAGACCTTCTAACTTCATGTTATTAGGTTTGTCTCTCAAGGGGAACCCAAGTAGACGTCTAGCCAAAGCAGGGTTGTAGTTGATTCCTCCTTGTGTACCAATGAGAGGCACATTAGAGAATTCACCACAACTATCAATAATCTCCAAACTGCTTAAGGACAGATCGTACCAAACTATATCATCATTAGTGAGAGACATAAGTCTCTGAGACCACCTTAGACATTGTTTGTTCTCCACAAAAGCAGGCGTCTGAGGCAAGTGCGAAATAAACCACTTGTATAGAAGAGGAATGCAACAGACAATCGTCCCACCACCCTTAGAATTCCTTAGATGCAAATAGAAATACATATCACCCAATAAAGTAGGAATATGATTCCCAATCAGGAAAAGTCTAATGGCATTAACATCCATAAAACCGTCAATGTTCGGGAACAAAGCTAATTTGTAGATGAGCAACACAGAGATAGCTTCAAAGGCGTCGATACTACCAACATGAGAAAAAGTGGTAGCTTCCTTGATGAGGAAAACAGATGGCAACCCAAATAACCCCCCTTTCTTCATCCAATGAGCCTCTATCTCAGACTTCTTCAAGTGAAGAGCTTCAGCAATAATACTAGATCGGGGAATCTCCTCCAATCCACTAAAAGACACTCCATTAGAAACAGGTATCCCAAAAAGATGAGAATACTCCTCCAAGGTAGGCACGAGTTGAAAATCTGGGAAAGTGAAACAATGGTAAAGAGGATCATAGAACTGCACCAATACACTCAACAGTCCTTCAACTACATCAGTAGACAAGATGGACAGAAGCTTCCCATGATGTTGTTTGAAGTCCAAGGGGTCTAATACAAAAGATGCTAGCTTCCTTAACTCTTTCAAGTCGGGACATCTAAAACTGTACTTCTTAGTGTTCCTTCGTCCACAATCCATGGTCTGAAAATATTTGCAAATGATACCTTAGTTCCTTGAAATTTTTGTGTGATGAATGTTATGATGCGCATGAATGCATGAATGCAACAATCACAAATAAGGGATCACACACAAGGCAATCAAAGTTCAAGGGATTAATCAAGTCGTTGTCAAGATCAATCATCCATTTTGGTGGATTATGGTTTACACCTTTATCAACACCCAAGTTCCATTGATATTGACAAGACTTGATTGGATCAACCAAGAATCAAGGGTTTGCTGTAAGTCACGAGCATGAAGTCTGGGTAAGAACGATCCCAAAGGAGTGAACTAAGGATAAAACCTGTAGATCATGTTCTAAAAAGTTCCCAGAGTCTTAATTCCATCTATCGGATATTACAGGTTAAGATGATTGACTTATCGACCCATAATATTCTCAAGAGAAACTCGTCTGAGTGTAGTATCGCGTAACAACTGTTATCAAGTCTACATCTGAACAGTTTCCGCACTACGTCCTAAATAGGCCAAGATGGGTTAAATGCTCTAAGGTCCCCAGCTTCTCAGACTCAATTAGAAATAGTAATGCCTAACCACAAATACTTGTGTGACATTCCCAAATCCAAAGGAGTCTCCACTGAGCAGATGGATCTCAAGCCAACTTGTTAAGGACTACTCCACACAAGTCGAACATGACTATACCATCCTCCTATCTTAATTGCACTCAATTTCGGGTTAGAACTTATCTCACCACTCAGAGATCACCAAGCACAACAAGCAGATTATACCACACATACATATATACAAATATCACATATATACAAATATATTCACACAAAAAGTAGGCTAAACCCACTGGAGACTACTCCCTAGCAGAGTCGCCAGTTAATTTTTGTATCGGGAAATTCAAGATCATCAAGCTATTGACAAGCTAAAGATCAATTAACAAGAGTCGCCACCGCGCTTTTATTGTTTCCAAGGGAAAGGGGAAAAGTACGAACAAAACCCAATAAGTAGAAAGTTTTCAAATAAAAACTAATAAAAGTCAGAGATCACATGTAAGGGGGTTGGTTACACAGAGGGAAGGTGTTAGCATCCAAAGTGTCCTAGGTACTCCTAGGGAGCCCTTTTTGTGTGCATATGTATTTTTGTACAAAGTGATGTTTACAAACAAATAGAATGGGGGGATTAGAAAGGAATTCATTAATTATATTTTTATGTTTGACAAGACCTTCGGACTTGTGCCTACGTACCAACATAAAAATGAGGGATCAAAACCTCGTAGTTCGTGATACAAATTTCAAAATGGATGCATTGATTTTAACAAAAATTAAGTTTGAAAGGCACAAAAGGCCTCAAATGGTTTAAATGAGTTAGTTCTTTTTGGCTTTTTAAAAGTTTAAGTCAAGTATAGTTAATTTTATTCACAAGTTTGATTTAAGAAAATAAGTTTGAAAATGCAATGGCATAAGGCCAAAGTTTCTATCCTTTTTTGCAAAAGTGGTCAAAGTTTAGAAAAAGTAGTTCACACAAAGAAGATTTTGAAAATGGAGGGAGAGATTTTGAAATTAAAGAAATGGAGAGGAGATGAAGAGACTATCCTATGTATAAAATTTAAAAGTTTAGAGTTGAAAAGATCTGGCCAAATAGGTAGCAATCCAATAGACAAAAATGTCAATAGAAACCCAGAATTCCCTTGGACTTTTAGAATCAAGCAACACACAAATGCACAATTATATTATCTTGAAGAGAAAAGGCATCAAATAAAGATGACCTCATCCAAGCTTATCCATTCCATGATCTTCCACAAAGTAGCCCATGTAACAGATGAATTCCACAAGTCACAGGTTCAGAATAACAGCTTCACAATGATCATGTTGCAGATGAACTTAGAGAGATCTTCAAAGATGTATCAGATGAATTTCGAATTGCAAGCACTTGGTTCTTCATAAATTGGAATTGGCCAAGTCCTTTAGCTTAGGGAGGTTGCCTAGATTCTAAGTCCATTTGTCCAAGATCAAGCCAACAGTCCACTCAAAAGGTTTTTTTTAGGGTTTTTTGTTATTATTATGTACATTAATGGTCAAAGACCACACAAACAAACAAAGTATATACAAACAAAATATATCACACAATATGGTCCAAATGGACAAAATGAAAATTGCATTAACATAAACAATTAGAATGATATGAACAATGGCAAATGAAATAAAGTGCTAAAAGTAAATTTCATTAAAGTAAAAGCTTGAAATTAAAAGTTAATGGTTAGTAAGTTAGAGGTTAGTTTTTCTTTGCTTTGCTTTTTTTTTTGTCAAGACATTCTTTGGAGAATACTCAACCCAATTATCACAAGCATGGATCCTTGAACCAAAACATCTTCCAAAGGAAGGAAAGAAGGCCAAGTTTCCACACAATACCATGAAAGAGGGGAGACTTACAATCTCACTAACTAGAATGCTTATGCCTTTTGTGTCAAAAATTTAGCGCTATGTTAAGCAATCGTAATTGGACTTATGTAGAAGTCACAACTATTTGAGGTCGGGCAATATAATTTTGATGTTAATGCATGTTAGTGACATAGTATAATGAACTATGCTCATGAAACATACCACACACAAAAAAGAATATGCAAAAGGTGTGGCCTAATCTCATCCATACTCATATCAATTTTTCAATTAACTAGCATTAGGACTTTGAGATGTCATAGGCCAAATGGAATGGATGAATTAAGAAGAGGAATGAGATGAAGTGGGAAGGGGATGAATGAGATCACAAATTGGTCAAGGGAGGACTTTTATTAAATTAATATCATTCGTTCATTTTGGGAGATGGAATATACATTCCATCAATCCCCTAAATCCAATGATATTAACTTGACAAAGTCAAATCAAATTTGAACAAGGCCCAACATCAAAAAGCAAACTCAAACAAGTTAATACAAATGGTCAACACAATTTAAATGGCATTTATTCAATTAAAAATAATAAAATAGTGCATTTTTATCAAATATGTTTTGTCCAATTCCTAAAATCTCATCAAAACACCAAAGAAATGGCAATGAGATTTATCATATATCATACAAGGTCAAAGGACCTTGGAGAAAAAATTTCATAATTTTTGGATATTTAAAAATATTTTTAAACAATTAAAAACAAATACAAAATCAATTAATTCATGAAAAATATTAATAATGATCCAAAAAATAATTTTAATTAAGAATATGAAAGAGAAAAATATTTGAAATTTTTTGGTGAAAGTCCCATATTTTTTAGATCAATATTAAATTTAATATGAATTATTGAAGAAAATGCAAATAAAACAAAAATTCAGAAATTCTAAATTACGTGGACAATCAGATCTCCCTCATTAATTGAGGTGGCAGATCTGATGATCCAAAGCGCGCGTTCCATATAGACGTGAGTCAACTGCGTGGCAAATGTGGTAATCAATACCAACGCTCAGGATTAAAACGTGAGAGGAGGATCATGTTGTTCAGAGGTTGGCCAAGTCATCGCCGGAGCCAGAGCTCCGGTCATCTTCTCCGGTGGACCTCACCGGACTGGTCAACATGAACCATCACCAAAAAGAGAAACAAGGACATGATCTTAAAGGAAAAATGGCACTGAGCTCGAATCTGACCTCCATTCATTCCAATTCCAAGTATATTGAGAGATATGTGGAATTGAAATTTGAGGTACATGCACTGAGTTGCTTCGATTTGACCTCAAAGAAACTCAATCTTCTTGCCTACATTGGTAGGCTTCAGACAACCAAAGAATCAATAGAATTGAGCAAGAATTTGAGAGAATCGAAGAGTTTAAAATTTCTAAAAATTACCTTCAATGTTGGTCTGAATTCGATGGATCTTGATCTAGCTTGTGCTTGGACTCACTCTACTTGCTTGCAGGAAGAGGATTGAGTGATTTAGAAGCAATGGATTCCTGGAGAATTGAATTCTAAAATAGTGGAGATTCAAGCTCAAATTCAAAAGAATTTATCAGGCTTATCCTTTGAGAATTGAGGGTTAGCAATGGGGGATTAAGGTGGCACAATTGTGTGTGATATTCTGAGCAATTGGAGCTCTATTTATAGATGAATCATGTGATATTTGCACACTTACTTTCACTTTCCAAAATTGGCAAATGTGATGTAATGCTGCATGGGCGCGCATAGGCCCATGAAATAATGGCTTGAAGTCCATAATTGAATATCAGATGTGTTGAAGTAGCTTGGATTGCAAGGCACATGTACATTGATGCTTGAAGTTTGATCCATGCCAAATGATATCAGCCTTTTTAAGCCATGTGCAGCCTATGCATTTCTCTTCCAAAATGAATGAATTTGAGCTCTTTGGAAAGGTGAGATCAAGAGGAACAACTTTGATGTTCAACACTTTTTCATTTGGACCTTGGAACTTGGAGAAATTGGAGGTGGAAGTTTGGAAATATTTGACATATCAAAAATTTTCTAAGTGTCAAGCCATATGTCTCAATATTCCACCTTGCTTAACTTTTTATATGAGCTTCAAATGAGGAAAGTGTATTCATAAAAGTTGTAGCTCTATCAAATACCTTAAAAATGGTCACAAATTTCATGTCATTTGGATTTGAAATGATAGAGTTATGCATTTTTGAAGTTTGGAAAAATCACTTGATCAATGGTATAGGTCAAAAGTGACCTATAATGTAGCCTCATATCACATGCTCATAAAAGTTGAATTAGATCTCACTCCAAACATAAAAGTTGAATTAGACACATTTAATTTGATTGTGAAACTTGGAAATCTTTCATATCATAAAAATTGAGCAAGTTATGGCCTTGGGAAGTTGACTTTCAAATTAGGGTTTAAACAAAATGACCTATAATGTTTCAACATAGAAAACAATTTTACAAGAAAAACTAGATCTAGGTCTCAACATGAAAGTTGTTTATAATGTAATTTAGAGTAAGTTTTCTCTTGGAATCATTTTCATATGGTGAAAATTGTAGGAGATAGGGTCTTGGGAGACCCAGTCTTGATCAGATGAATTCATCTGGCCAACCACCATCAACCAACTTGCTAATTTCCAATTCTCTTGACTTTATTGGCTTATGGTAGATCATATACGCATAAGATTATGAATTTTGAAGTGTCCCTTGAAAAATTTGATCAATTGGTGAGATAGCTTATTGGAGAAGTTACTCAAGATACCTAGTCAAACTAGGGTTTCCAAGGCAAATCACCTTCAAACTCTTGAAGAAAACTTGATCAATATAACATGTAGATATCATTGGTGTGAGCAAATTCTTTACTTTGAATAAGTTTTGAATGATAGCAAATTGTGTGATCATTGTCAAATTGTTAGTTGTGCATTATTTTACATGTTCCATTTGTGTTTTTAGCCTATACTATTGTTCGTGTCTATACATAAAGATTCACATTGATACATTCCCTTTAAGAACTCATAAAAACTGTTTTGTATCAGTATGTATCGATACATGTTCATATGCATCGATCCATAAAGTTGTTGTAAACCACAAAACGTTTTTGCTTCAGTATGTATCGATTCATACGAGTCTTGTATCGATACATGCTTAGTTAAAATGCTCTATGTATAGATACATACGAGCTTTGTATCGATACATGCTTACATTAATTCTCCAAAATTAATCAAAGTTACAGTGTGGATCGATACATAGCCTTTTGTATCAATACATAATTCTGTTTTGTCTACTAACAACTTTTGTCTTTCATATATAAGAAGTATTCTTGACAGCAAACAAACACACGAATTCAGAAGAGAAAAACAGTTGAACACAAGATCAAAGGAGTGTGTAGAAGCAAATTGTTTTTGAGCAGTTAGAAACCTGAAAGAGACTTCATCTTCTTCATCTTATCAATCTCTTTTCTTCAAGAACATCAACACATAATCATTCTTGTTCTTTGGATTAAAGGATCAACGAGATAACGTTCAGTGGTACGATCAAGGATCTAGCTGAGGTGTTCAGTGGAACGATCGAGGATCTAGCTGAGTTGAAGGTTGAAGGGGGTTTTGAGGAAAAACCAAACGGTTTGTCCTTCAAGAACTGGATTGTTCTTGCGGGTTTGTTAGTCACGTTTGCAGAACAGATTCAGCCGTAGCGTAGGGTTTGGAAATTGGGTGATTTCGCAAACAGGTCGTGGAACCGGTGAATTGTTTGCAATTTCTTGCAGGAAATTCTTGATCGAGCTCAGATCAAGTGGAGGTTTCATATAAGAAGAAGTTCTTGGGATTTAGAATTCTGTCTTTGTATTGTAACCTTGTATCGACGAATCCGGCATTATTGATAATTACAGTTCTCAATTTCATTTGAAATTGAGAGGGAGACGTACCCACACGCGAGGACGACAATGGGGAACTTCCTTACCAAATCTCTGCGTATCGTATTCTTTCCTTATCTCTCTTTACGTTTTCAACAGTTTTGTAATTTCAGTTAGTGTGGTGTGACTGTACTTTTCGCGATACAATAGTGGCAAGAAAACTTCTTTAACTAAAGTCCACCATTGTTCATCATTGATCACATACACACCAATTGTTTGACAAAACTGTCAGCTGAGTTTTATTCATTGGAATTAGGATTTAGTGATAAGAGCATTCAATTTGATAAGATTCTGGTGTTAATAATCTCTGTCGTTCTAATTCAAATCCAGCAATAAATTCGCGTGTCCGGTTTTCTAGTAGCGGTTCAGAATAGACGAAAGTCGATTCGGGACTGAAATTTTCCGCTAAGTTTCAATAACTCTGATAAAACTTTAAATCCGTTTATTTTCAAAGAGGTGATCTATTCACCCCCCTCTCGATCACTAGCCACACCGTCTAACAAGTGGTATCAGAGTGCCGGTTCGCTGGTGCTCTGTGGCTGCCTGTAACGATATGGATTCTGAACCAAAGGGGGCGTATAATAGAGCGCCTATTTTCAACGGTGAAAATTACGGCTACTGGAAAGACTGCATGCGAGTTCATATAAATTCTGTGGATAGGCTAGTATGGACTGCCATTGAAAATGGTCCTTTTCAAATTACTATGACAAATGCGGCTGGCGCCATAGTTCCTAAACCAGAAGCTGATTGGAATGAGAAAGATGAGAAAAAGTGGTCGTGTGATTGGAGAGCTCGAAATATGCTAATTTCAGCACTTGGTGTTGATGAGTATTATCGGGTATCCCATTGCACGACAGCTAAAGAAATGTGGGATGCTTTAGAAGTTGCCCATGAGGGCACTACTGAAGTAAAACAGTCCCGTATTAACACACTCAATCAAGAGTTTGAGCTCTTTCGCATGAAACAAGGAGAATCTATCTCCGACATGCAAAAGAGATTCACTCATCTCATTAATCGGTTGAATGCACTTGGAAAACCTGTTTCCAATGAAATAGCTACTAATAAAATTCTGAGGTGTCTTAGCAGGGAATGGCAACCTAAAGTAACAGCTATTAAGGAAGCCAACGATCTAACGACACTTACGATTACAACTCTGTTTGGAAAGCTGGAAGAACATCAGCAAGCATTAGAAAGTCTTGAAAAGTTTGAGAACAAAAGTAAGAAGGAAAAGGAGAAGAAGAGAGACAAAGAGGGAAAGAAGAAGCCAATAGCTCTTGTGGCCTCTAGCTCTAAGTCCTCACGAAAAGAGCAAAGTGACAATGATTCTAGTAGTGACAAAGATTCGGATGATGAGGAAATGGGACTTTTTGTAAGGATATATAATAGATTCATTCTAAATAATGGAGCCAAGCATTCCGACAAAAACCTCATGAAGTTTCGAAGACAATCTACAGATTCAAAACAGGAAGAGAATAAGAAGAGTAGAGGAAGAGGATCTTGTTTTAATTGTGGTAAATCTGGACATTATAAAACAGATTGTCCTATGAAGTATAAGGATCAAGGAAATGCTCCACCAAAAGGGTACAACAAACAAAGAAGAGCTTACATTGCATGGGAAAGTGATAGTGATTCATCAAGCACACAAAGTTCAAGTGATAGTGATGAAACCGCAAATCTGTGCCTTATGGCTCACACCAAAAATCTGTCCTACCACAAGAAGAAAATAAATGATAAAAAGGTAAAACAATCCTATTATAATAATTTTTCTTCTATGTCTTTTTCTGAACTGAAAATAGCTTTTGAAAAACTGCATAACGAAGCTGTAGATGCTTTTAAAAGATTATCTTCCGATAAACAAATTTTTTCATTTCTGGAAGGTAAAGTATACAAAGCTGAAAAAGATTTAGAATGGTTAAAAGCTAGTATTGCAGAAAATTCAAAAAATATTGACATTGATGGATGTAGTAAATTTAGGTATTGTGAAGCTTGTCATATTTGGCAACGAGAGGTAAACTCTCTCAAGGTCAAATTGGAAAAAGCCTTACAACCTAAGGTTACTTATGCCGTTGACTCTAGGTTGTTTAAGAAGTCATTAAATCCACCATATGCAAAATACTCTTTTATTCCAAAGGATTTAATGAACAAGAATAAACAAACACATCATCATGGTTTATGTCATTATTGTTGTCGTGCTGGCCATACCATTGAGAAATGCAAGTTTAGGAGATTTCTTGTTCCTAAAGGTATTTATCAATGGAAGCCAAAAGGCAACCATGTTAGCACTTACCCACTTGGACCCAATGAAAATTGGGTACCAACTTCTCTCTTTTGATATTGTAGGATGAGTGCCTTGCTTCCGTAGATAGGAGATGGTTTCTTGACAGCGGTTGCTCAAGGCACATGACCGATGACATATCGCTTTTTATAGACTTCAAAGCAAAGAAGAAGGGATATGTTACTTATGGAGACAATAACAAAGGAGCTATACTTGGCAAAGGTAGTGTAGGTAATCCCTCTACCACTACTATTTCTGATGTCCATTTAGTAGAGGGGCTTAAACACAATTTGTTAAGCATAAGTCAATTATGTGACAAGGGTTATAAAGTTTCTTTCACAAAAACTTGCTGCATAATTGAACATGCTGAACAGAATGTTGTGTTTAAGGGTGTAAGAGTAAACAATATCTATATGCTTGACCTTTTTGATGTATCTTTAACATGTACTAAATGTCTAGTTACCTTGAATGATGATTCTTGGCTTTGGCATAGACGTTTAGCGCATGTTAATTTCGATTTGCTAAATAAGGTTGCATCTAAGGATCTAGTAGTCGGTCTTCCAAAAATAAAATTTTCAAAAGACCACCTATGTGACGCGTGCCAAATGGGAAAGCAAACGAGGGTCTCTTTTAAATCTAAAAATGTAATTTCAACTTCACGACCCCTTGAGCTTCTCCATATGGATCTCTTTGGACCTTCTAGGACAAAGAGCTTAGGTGGAAATTATTATGGTTTTGTAATCGTTGATGACTATTCTAGATTTACTTGGACTATATTCCTTCATAGCAAAGATGAAACTTTTTCTGCTTTTAAGAATTTTGCAAATCTGTCCCAAAACAAAATGAATTCCAAAATAGTTACAATTCGTAACGATCATGGTGGTGAATTTCAAAATTATCACTTTGATAAGTACTGTGACAAGTATGGTATTGAGCATAACTTTTTAGCTCCTCGAACTCCACAACAAAATGGCGTTGTGGAGCGTAAAAATCGTGTTTTAGAGGAGTTGGCAAGAACAATGCTAAATGAGGGTGGATTACCAAAATACTTTTGGGCTGATGCAGTTAGCACAGCTTGTTATGTTTTAAACAGGATCCTAATCCGTCCTATTTTAAATAAAACTCCTTATGAGCTTTTAAAAGGAAGAAAGCCAAACTTGTCACATCTTCACGTATTCGGTTGTAAGTGTTTTGTTTTGAATAACGGTAAGGAAAATATTGGGAAGTTTGATGTAAAAGCGGATGAAGCGGATGAAGGTATCTTTCTTGGATACTCACAATCAAGTAAAGCATATAGAGTGTATAATAAGCGTTTACTTACTGTTGAAGAATCTGTCCATGTTTCTTTTGATGAGTCTTATCCGAAAAGTGTCGGAAAAGGTATTTCTTTTGATGACACAGGTGTATCTACAGAAGACATACTCAAGGAAGCTGTTACGAAAACTGATCAGTCCAGAACAGCTGCCCATGAGAAGGAGGAAGATACTAGTCATGAAGAAGATGAGGAAGAAAGGACAGCTGAAGTGAATGACCTTCCACCAGCTTGGAAATCTTCAAAATACCATCCTATCGACAACATCTTGGGAGATATTTCAAAGGGAGTAATGACTCGTTCTAAGATAAGTAATTTTTGTTCTCACTTCTCTTTTGTTTCCCAAGTAGAACCTAAAAATGCCAAAGAGGCCTTGATTGATGAATTTTGGCTAGTGGCCATGCAAGAAGAGCTTAATCAATTTAAAAGAAATGACGTTTGGGAACTTGTACCTCGTCCGCGAGATCATCATATCATAGGTACTAAATGGGTTTTTAGAAATAAGCTTGATGAAAGCGGAGTGATAACTAGGAACAAGGCATGTTTAGTAGCACAAGGGTATAACCAAGAGGAGGGCATAGACTATGAGGAAACTTATGCTCCAGTTGCTCTCCTTGAAGCTATACGTCTCTTGCTTGCCTATGCGTGTTCAAATAATTTTAAGCTTTACCAAATGGACGTAAAGAGTGTGTTTCTAAATGGTGTCATAAATGAAGAGGTATATGTCTCACAACCTCCTAGTTTTGAGAATGCTGAAAATCCAGATTATGTTTACAAATTAAAACGAGCTTTGTATGGTCTTAAACAAGCCCCTCGGGTTTGGTATGAAAGGCTTAGCAAATTTCTAATTGATCATGGATATTCAAGAGGTAAAGTGGATAATACTCTCTTTATTAAACACAAGGGAAAGCACATTCTTTAGTTCAAGTTTATGTAGACGATATAATTTTTGGTTCAACTAACATACACTTGGTCGAAGAATTTTCTAAGGTTATGCAGGGTGAATTTGAGATGAGTCTTATGGGGGAGCTGAGTTACTTCCTAGGCCTTCAGATAAAGCAACTTGATGAGGGTACAACAGTATGTCAAACAAAGTACTGCAGAGAACTACTCAAGCGCTTTGGAATGAACCACTCAAAATCAATTGACACCCCTATGCCTACCAACGGAAATCTAGATAAAGATGAGCATGGTAAGAGTGTAGATGTCAAAAAGTTTAGAGGTATGATCGGGTCTCTTCTGTATCTTTCTGCTTCTAGACCTGACATCATGTTTAGTGTTTGTATGTGTGCACGATATCAATCAAATCCTAAGGAATCACACCTGAAAGCTGTTAAGCGTATATTTAGATATCTTCACGGAACATCTAAATATGGGCTTTGGTATTCCAAAGGAAGTGATTGTACCTTAGTAGGTTACTCCAATTCTGATTTTGCTGGCTGCAAATCAGATAGGAAAAGCACGAGTGGTACATGTCACTTGTTTTCAAACTCCTTGGTAAGTTGGCATAGCAAAAACCAGGTATCTGTGGCTTTGTCAACTGCAGAGGCTGAGTACGTTGCAGCCGGTAGTTGTTGCGCTCAGATTTTGTGGCTAAAGCAACAACTACAAGACTTTAACATTCAACTCAAACGTATTCCAATCAAATGTGACAACACTAGTGCCATAAACCTTACTAAAAATCCTGTTCTACACTCACGCACTAAACACATAGAGATTAGACATCACTTTCTTCGCGATCATGTTGAAAAAGAAGACGTTGTATTTGAGCATGTTGATTCTAAAAATCAGCTTGCTGATATTTTCACTAAACCTTTGGCAACGGAACCGTTCTTCAACATTCGTCGCGAATTAGGGATCTTAGATCTCTCTCCATTGTTGTCTTAAGCATGTTTGTTCTTATTTATATCATGCCTCACCTTGGTTGATGAGATTTGCTTTAGATTTCACTTATTCCTCACAAGGTTACACCAACAGAGGTGATATCACTCCTTTCTATATCTCTTTTAGAACTATGTGATTGTGTATGTTAGAACAAAATTCCTTACTCTCGTTTATGTGAAATTCTTTGCATATATTGTTTGAATATTAAAATCTGATTTGTGAATCATACTTGGGCATAATTATCATGACATGCTTCATAATGCATATCCATACTGCATAAAAATTAATTAAAATTTGGTTTGGCATCAGTATGTATCGATACAAACATGTATGTATCGATTCATGTCTTCTTCATTTCAAATCTGTCAAAATTGGTTCAGTATGTATCGATTCATCCGTAGTTTGTATCGATACATAGACCCTTTAAAAACAAAAATGCGTGACATGGATCGATCCATGGCCATATGCATCGACACATACTGATTGTTATTTGGATTAAATGCATTTTTTTCTCACTCATGGATCGACACATCAGCAACTCTTATCCCATTTCTTCACAAACTTGGTATCAGCAGTTCTCATACCTCCCAAAACCTGCGGCTAACCCTAATTTCCTTCATCATCATTCTTTCCAAAACCCTAAATTCATCTCACCTTTCTTCAATACTTCATCACCATGCCTCCAAGAACCATTCTAGCTAGAGCAAAGGGAAAAGGAAAAGGAAAGGAACCGGTTGACACTTCTCAGCAGTTACCAGAAATTCCTCCAAATGCCTTAGATTTGCTTCATCCTGCAATTGCTACTGAGTTTGAGGATTCTTTCAAGACAAGGTTAGTTATGAAACCCCATGTCTTCGATAAACATGATGCTATTCATCTGCATCTCAACGATGTGGTTGAACTTCTTCATGCACAAAAGCTTGGTTCATTTTTGTCTACAAAGGATGATTACCATGAGGATTTTATCCGTGCATTTTATGCTGGCCTACAATCTGGTAAAGGATATATGTTTAAGTGTTCTATTGGGGTCAGAACCTATACTTTTGAAGCCGGTGATTGGGAAACAGTGTTTTAAATTCCGCTTCTGTTGCATAATTTCAAGACTTGGCATGACTTGAAGTTTGACACTGAATTTAACCTGAAGGAGTTTACTCCATCTATCTTGAAACTGGACAGACCGTTGGGTGAGGATGAACATGTTACGTCTGGTATGATTAAGAAAATTCCTCGTATACTCCATTGGATTATCTCGCACATTCTGCGTCCAGCAAATAGTGGACACTCCAGGTTAGACAGGGCAAGCATTCATCTCTTGCATATTCTTCAAAATAAGGTTCCATTGAATTGGGCAAATTACTTTGTGAAGCGCCTCTTTTTCGTGCGCAACAATGCCAAGAATGTTGCTCTTGGTTATGCGTCTCAAATCATGAAAATCCTTAAGTTCTGGAATGTTGCAATCCCTCTAGTTCCTCTCGTATCACCATCTACTGCTCAAGAGTTTGACTCTTCCACTTTATCTCATATGGGATATCGGTGGGACAAGGAACGTCAATGCTTCTATTTCTTTGAAAGGAAATCCAAAACAAGGATCTATAATTTTGATGTGCCTTCTGAACGCATTCACGTAGTTAAAGACCAACCTGATGAAGAAATGCATGATGTGCATGAAGCAGATGTGCCTGCAGCTGGTGACAATGTTGGTTGGGGTGATTGAGTGCCACAAAGGTGGTCTCCAACCAACTATGTACCTGAACCAACGGTTCCTCCGTTCTCCGGCGGTACTTCATCTTCAACACCTACTGCGCACCTAACTCAAATGCTTCAACAAATGGAGCTTGCCAACCAAGAACGTCATGAAGAGGAACGGTCTTGGCATGTACAACAAAGTGAGTGGCATAAGGAGCATCGTGAGTGGCATGACGATCATACACGGATGTACCATAACCAACACTCTTGGCACACGAACTTGGTTAAGTGGCACCAAGTCTTCTACAATGAAATGTCTGGTTTTATGGACGACTGTCGTGCCAATCCTGGTATTATGGACAGATTCAGAAGTGTTGAAGTTTAGAACCGGTTCAGGCACTACACCTTCATGGGCCACAACCCAGATGCAATGCCTCCTCCTCCGCCTCCGCCAAGCTTCAGAGATCCTGATAGAGATGACGAGGAGTCCTGTGGTGGCTATAACCCACATTAAATCATCATCATTTCATCTCACTGCATTTCATTGCATATTGCTTAAGTTTTTTTCGGATTAGGTGTACATTATATGTCTTGGCTTATGTAATTTTTAAACACTTTCTACTAGTTAAATGCTTATTACTTTCTGTTTACTTCTGATGTTATTGCCCTTATTTGTCATTCTTTGTGAGTGATTCTTTACTTTTAAGCTTCCTTCTTTGTGATTGTTAGCTTCGTTATCATTTTTGCTGTGCCCTGCTTCAACATGTCGCCTTGATAAAACTGTCTTTTTCTTCTTTTTGATGTTGACAAAGGGGGAGAAAATGCAGATGTTGACAGATATGCACAAACTCAGGGGGAGAATCACACATCTTGCAAAAAATTTGCCATCATAAAAAAGGGGGAGTTAGTGAGCAAATTCTTTACTTTGAATAAGTTTTGAATGATAGCAAATTGTGTGATCATTGTCAAATTATTAGTTGTGCATTATTTTACATGTTTCATTTGTGTTTTTAGCCTATACTATTGTTTCGTGTCTATACATAAAGATTCACATTGATACATTCCCTTTAAGAACTCATAAAAACTGTTTTGTATCAGTATGTATCGATACATGTTCATATGCATCGATCCATAAAGTTGTTGTAAATCACAAAACGTTTTTGCTTCAGTATGTATCGATTCATACGAGTCTTGTATCGATACATGCTCAGTTAAAATGCTCTATGTATCGATCCATACGATCTTTGTATCGATACATGCTTAGTTAAAATGCTCTATGTATCGATACATACGAGCTTTGTATCGATACATGCTTACATTAATTCTCCAAAATTAATCAAAGTTACAGTGTGGATCGATACATAGCCTTTTGTATCAATACATAATTCTGTTTTGTCTACTAACAACTTTTGTCTTTCATATATAAGAAGTATTCTTGACAGCAAACAAACACACGAATTCAGAAGAGAAAAACAGTTGAACACAAGATCAAAGGAGTGTGTAGCAGCAAATTGTTTTTGAGCAGTTAGAAACCTGAAAGAGACTTCATCTTATTCATCTTCTCAATCTCTTTTCTTCAAGAACATCAACACATAATCATTCTTGTTCTTTGGATTAAAGGATCAACGAGATAACCTTCCGTGGTACGATCAAGGATCTAGCTGAGGTGTTCAGTGGAACGATCGAGGATCTAGCTGAGTTGAAGGTTAAAGGGGGTTTCGAGGAAAAACCAAATGGTTTGTCCTTCAAGAACTGGAGTGTTCTTGCGGGTTTGTTAGTCACGTTTGCAGAACAGATTCAGCCGTAGCGTAGGGTTTGGAAATTGGGTGATTTCGCAAACAGGTCGTGGAACCGGTGAATTGTTTGCAATTTCTTGCAGGAAATTCTTGATCGATCTCAGATCAAGTGGAGGTTTCATACAAGAAGAAGTTCCTGGGATTTAGAATTCTGTCTTTGTATTGTAACCTTGTATCAACGAATTCGGCATTATTGATAATTACAGATCTCAATTTCATTTGAAATTGAGAGGGAGACGTACCCACACGCGAGGACGACAGTGGGGAACTTCGTTACCAAATCTCTGTGTATCGTATTCTTTCCTTATCTCTCTTTACGTTTTCAATAGTTTTGTAATTTCAGTTAGTGTGGTGTGACTGTACTTTTCGCGATACAATAGTGGCAAGAAAACTTCTTTAACTAAAGCCCACCATTGTTCATCATTGATCACATACACACCAATTGTTTGACAAAACTGTCAGCTAAGTTTTATTCATTGGAATTAGGATTTAGTGATAAGAGCATTCAATTTGATAAGATTCTGGTGTTAATAATCTCTGTCGTTCTAATTCAAATCCAGCAATAAATTCGCGTGTCCGGTATTCTAGTAGCGGTTCCGAATAGACGGAAGTCGATTCGGGACTGAAATTTTCCGCTAAGTTTCAATAACTCTGATAAAATTTTAAATCCGTTTATTTTCAAAGAGGTGATCTATTCACCCCCCCCCCCCTCTCGATCACTAGCCACATCGTCTAATAATTGGGACTCACATATGATGCTTATAACCATTCTTGAATCAATTCTTGGTTGTTCTCTTTGTGCATGAGGGTCTCAAAAACCTAGATGTGATCAATGAACTAATGAGATCATGCCCTACCTACAAAAGAGTTAGACAAATGCAAAGACATGTTTTTGGTATTTTGGTTAGTAAAATGATAATATACAAGTATGATATAATCACAAAGTGCTTGGTGATCTCTCCCAAAACAAGCCCAACGAAAGAGGGGTAAGGAGGATGCCAAGACATGATCCCAATGCTAATTCTTATGATGGAAATGCATGAGGGATCTTAGGGTCAAAATTGGGGTCTTACAGTCTGAACTTCTTGTCAAAAGCTTTCTTCATCCTCTGCTGATATAACTGACCATGACACATGGCAATCAATCTCTTCTCTTCTATCAAATTCAGCTGATCATACTTGGCTTGACACCATTCAGCCTCAGTCAACTTAGCTTCCATGAGCACACACAAAGATGGAATCTCAACCTCTACCGGGAGCACTGCTTCGATACCATAAATGAGTTAGAAAGGGGTTTCCCCTATTGAAGTGCGGATGGATGTACGATACCCGTGCAAAGCAAATGGGAGCATCTTATGCCAATCGTTATATGTTACAACCATCTTCTAAATGATCTTCTTGATGTTCTTGTTTGCAGCTTCAACAACCCCATTCATCTTAGGTCTTTAGGGAGAAGAATTATGATGTGCAATCTTGAAGTCTTTACAAAGAGCTTCCACCATATTGTTATTCAAGTTCGATCCATTATCAATAATGATCTTACTTGGCATAGCATAACAACATATAATCTGATTCTTGATAAACCTTACAGCAACTTGCTTGGTTACATTCGCATACGATGCCGCTTCAACCCACTTTGTGAAGTAATCAATTGCCACTAAAATGAAACGATGTCCATTCGACACTTTAGGCTCAATCATGCCAATCATATTAATTCTCCACATGGAGAAGGGCCATGGGGAAGAAATAACGTTCAATAGTGTCGGAGGAACATGAATCTTATCTACATATATTTGACACTTGTGGCATTTCTTCACAAACTTGCAACAGTCAGATTCCATTGTCAGCCAATAGTAACTTACTCGCAACATCTTCTTTGCCATAGCATGTCCATTGGAGTGAGTACCAAAGGAACCTTCATAGACTTCAGTCATCAACATGTCTACTTCGTGTCTATCCATGCATTTGAGCAAAACCATATTGAAGTTTCTCTTGTACAAAACATCACCATTTAGGTAGAAATTTCCGTCTAATCTCCTCAAAGTCTTATTATCTTTCAAAGATGCCCCTGACGGGTAAATCTGACTTTAGAGGAAACACTTGATATCATAATACCACGGCTTCGCGTCTTTGACCTCTTCAACAGCAAACACATGATCTGGCCTATCAAGACGCATCACTGTCAAATTGGGAAATTCATTCCAATATTTCACTACAATCATTGACGCCAATGTTGCAAGAGCATCTGCCATCCGATTTTCATCTCGAGAGATATGATGAAACTCAACCTTTGTAAAGAAAGTTGAAATCCTCCTCGCGTAATCTCTATATGGTATCAAACCGGGTTGATTCGTCTTCCATTCACCTTTGATTTGATTCACAACCAAAGTTGAATCTCCAAAGACATCTAAATGCTTGATTCTGAGATCAATGGCCTCTTCGAGCCCCATAATGCAAGCTTCATATTCTGCCATATTGTTTGTACACTTGAAAGTCAATCTAGATGTAAATGGAAAGTGAGTGCCTTGAGGAGTAATAGTCACTGCCCCAATGCCATTACCATATTGATTAACAGCTCCATCAAATACTATGCCCCAACGGGAACCAGGTTTTGGCCCTTTTTCAAGCAATGGTTCATCACAATCCTTCATCTTCAAGTACAAGATCTCTTCATCAGGAAAATCATACTGCACTGACTGGTAATCTTCAATTGGTTGGTGAGCCAAATTATCATCCAAGATACTACCTTTGATCGCTTTCTGAGAGTGGTATTCAATATCATACTCTGATAACAACATCTGCCAATGGGAAATCCTCCCAGTTAAAGCAAGCTTCTCAAGTATATACTTAATTGGATCCATTTTGGATATCAACCAAGTGGTATGATTCAACATATACTGACGCAGACGCTTAGCAGCCCAAGCCAATGCGCAACAAGTTTTCTCTAGCATAGAATACCGAGTCTCACAGTCAGTGAACTTCTTACTGAGGTTGTAGGTTGCAAATTCTTTCTTTCCAGTCTTATCTTGCTGACCAAGAACACAACCCATATTATCTTCAAGCACAGTCAAATACATGATCAACAGTCTTCCTTCAATATGCGGAGACAAAATCGGAGGTTCAAGTAGATATTCTTTGATACTGTCGAAAGCTTTATGGCAATCTTCGGTCCAATCACAAGATTGATTTTTACGAAGAAGCTTGGATATAGGCGCACATGTGGTAGTCATGTGTGAAATGAATCTTTAGATATAAATCAAACGACCGAGAAAACCTCTGACTTACTTCTCAGTTTTGGCCGCAGGCATCTCTTGTATTGCTTTGACCTTGGCGGGATCAACTTCAATACCCTTCTCAGTGACAATAAAGCCCAACAACTTACCAGAACGAACACCAAATGTACACTTATTGGGATTCAAGCGGGGTTTATACTTTCTCAAACGCTGGAATAGCTTCAACAAATGCTCAACATGTTCCTCTTCATCAATAGATTTAGCAATCATATCATCAACATAGACTTCAATCTCTTTATGCATCATATCATGAAAAAGAATAGTCATTGCTCTCTGGTAAGTTGCACCAGCATTCTTCAAACCGAAAGGCATCACTCTATAACAAAATGTTCACCGAGGTGTAATGAATATGGTCTTTTCCATATCTTCAGGTGCCATTTTGATCTGATTATATCTGGAAAAATCCGTCCATAAACGAAAAGACTTTGAATTTAGCAATATTTTCTACCAACATATCAATGTGTGGCAGAGGGAAATCATCTTTCGGGCTAGCTTTATTCAAATCTCGGTAATCAACACACATGCAGACTTTTCTATCTTTCTTTGGCACAGGCACAATATTGGCCACCCATTGCGGATACTCAGCGGTCACCAGGAAACCGACATCAATCTGCTTCTGCACTTCTTCTTTGATCTTCACTGCCATATCAGGATGCGTTCTTCTCAACTTCTGCTTGACTGGCGAGCATTCTGGTTTCAACGGAAATCTATGCTCCACAATCTCAGAATCCAAACCAGGCATGTCTTGATAGGACCAAGCAAACACATCTGAATACTCTCGGAGAAGATCAATCAACTCCTTCTTAACATCTGGACATAGACGAGACCCAATCTTGACTTCCTTCACATCATCTTCGAAACCCAATTTAACTAACTCAATCTGCTCTTCGAATGACTGAATTGCTTTTCCTTCATGCTCAAGAAGATGAGACAATTCATCACTTACTTCTTTCATCACTTTCGTCCTCAGCCTCAAACACAGGGAATTTAAAATTTGGAGAAGGAGGAGGATCATTGTATTCAATGGGGTTAGAAACCAACCTGCATAATGATTTGATATTTTGATTTTAGAGAAGTGAATTTGTGACCAAATATTATGCAGATGGATAAGTATATTATTTATTTATGTTTTTTGTGAATACCATTTTCAGAATAAAGCAAAGAAGTAAAAACAAAACATCATAGATGTGGATGAATAGAATTATATTTTATTTAATGATCAATTTGAAAATTCCCAAACAATGTTCACTTCTCCCTTAGGCATATGAGAAGGATTTTTCGAAAACAAATAAAAGCAATTACTTAGATTGATGCATTATAATAGGAATATCAACAGCAGTCTAATTATCGCAAGCCTTTCCATGCATCACGAAATTGGTGTACTCTTCCTCTTTGTCGTCCTCTAGCACAACAGCTAAGTGTTGTTCATTGCCATGAATGAACCCTCCGCTACGGAAGCTGAGTTGCTTATCCTCTGATCTAGCAGACGTCGATCCTTGCTGGAAACCCAGACCGGTCCTATTCTTGTTATCAGAGACCTATACCACTCGTCCCCACTAATCAACAATTCTTTCTTTAACAATCTTTCTTGCATCCTTCAATGAGGACATAGGTGCCCCAACTCTCTTTTCAGCAGCAATAGATAAGTCTTGGAGCGGAGTTCCAACCTCATCCTCAGCTTCAACATAAGATAAAGATGACAGATGGCTAACCAACAACGCCTTCTCCCCATCAACAATGACTAACTTCCCATTCTTGACAAATTTGGGTTTCTGATGCAATGTGGAGGTAACGGCTCCCGCCTCGTGGATCCATGGCCTTTCCAACAGACAACTGTAGACCGGGTGGATATCCATTACTTGAAAAGTAATTTGGAAGTCACTCGGACCTATCTTCACTGGAAGGTCCACTTCGCCAATCACCGTCTTGCACGAACCGTCAAAAGCCTTGACGATCACGCCACTATATCTCATAGGCGCTCCTTAATATGATAGATTTGATAATGTTAACTTCGACAGCACATTCAACGAAGATCCGGTGTCAACTAGCACATTGGATAAAGCATCATCTTTGTAATTCATTGAGATATGCAAAGCCAAGTTATGATTCCTACCCTCCTCGGGGAGTTCTTCATCACAAAAGTTGAGATTGTTGCAGGAAGTGATGCTAGCTACAATATGATCAAACTGATGTACCGTAACATCATGTTCTACGAACGCTTGCTCAAGAACTCTTTGCAGTGCTTCTTTGTGTGCTTCTGAATTCACAAGCAGAGACAGTACTGATATGTTTGAGGGGGTTTGGAGCAGTTGCTCCATCATATTGAACTCACTTTTCTTAATCAACCGAAGCACCTCATCATCGTTAGTCTTCAAATTGCTGGATTCACCAGACTGACGCTTTGGAGCACTAACTGGATCTACTGCAGGCACTTCTACTTTCTTACCAACTGTTTAATCTTCCACATCTTTTGGGAACACTAGCCCAAACACTCGACCACTGCGGGTCACCTTGGTAGCTGTAAGACCCCAATTTTGACCCTAATATCCCTCATGCAATTTCACCATATGCATTAGCATTGGGATCATACCTTGACATCCTCCTTACCCCTCTCTCATTGGGTTTGTTTTAGGAGAGATCACCAAGAACCATGTGATTGTATCATACTTGTATATTATCATTTTACTAACCAAAATACCAAAAAAATGTCTTTTCATTTGCCTAACTTTTTGTAGGTAGGGCATGATCCTCATTGATCTATCAAGTCCATATCAAGTGTTTAAGACCCTCATGACTAAAAGCACAACCATGGATTAACCCACAAATGTTTCAAAGCATCATACATGAGTCCCAATGATCTCTACATGTTATATTGATCAAGTTTTCTTCAAGAGTTTGGAGGTGATTTGCCTTGGAAACCCTTGTTTGACTGGGTATCTTGAGTAACTTCTCCAACAAGCTATCTCACCAATTGATCAAATTTCTCAAGGGATACTTAAAAATTTATCATATTATGCATATATGTTCTGCCATGAGCCTAGAAAGTCAAGATAATTGCAAGTTAGCAAGTTGGTTGATGGTGGTTGGACAGATGAATTCATCTGATCAAAATTGGGTCTCCCTAGACCCTATCTCCTACAATTTTCACCATATGAAAATGATTACAAGATAAAAGTTACTCTAAATGGCATTCCAAACAACGTTCACGTTGAAACCTAGATCTAGTTTTGCTTGGAAAATCATTTTCTATGTTGAAACATTATAGGTCATTTTGTCTAAAACCTAATTTGAAAGTCAACTTCCCAAGGCCATAACTTGCTCAATTTTTATAAGATGAAAGATTTCCAAGTTGCACAATCAAATTCAATATGCCTACTTCAACTTTTATGTTTGGAGTAAGATCTAATTAAACTTTTGTGAGCATGTGATATGAGGATACATTATAGGTCATTTTTGCCCTATACCATTGACCAAGTGATTTTCCCCAACTTCAAAAATGCATAACTCTATCGTTCTAAATCCAAATGACATGAAATTGGTGACTATTTTGAAGTTCTTTGAAATATATACAACTTTGATGAAGACACGTTTCTCATTTGAAGCTCACATAAAAAGTTAAGCAAGGTGGAATATTGAGATATATGGCTTGAGACTTAGAAAATTTTTCAACGTTGAATTTTCCAAACTTTCACCTCAAAATTCACCACGATCCAAGTTTCAAATGAAAAAGTGTCCAACATCAAAGTTGTTCCCCTTGATCTAAGCTTTCCAAAGAACCCAAGTTCATTCATTTTGGATAAAGTTTGCTAGGGATGCACATGGCTTTAACATGTCTGCATGATTGGAAGAAATCAAATGCCAAAAATCCCATTTCACATTGCCTTGGCATCCAAGCCTCATTTGAACTTCAGAAGAGTTGCGAGTGGATCAAATTGGATTGCTTCATGGGCCTGTACACGCCCATGCAAGCTTGTGCATGAAATGTCCAAATTTAGCAATTTTTCAAGTGTGCAAATATCAGTCCCAATTGCTATAAATACAGACCCTTGTGTAGCGGGGTTTTCGCTACCTTTAGGTTTATTGACTAAACCAAAAGTCAACATACAATTAGAGTCGCCACCGCACTTTTATTTGTCCAAAGGAAAGGCTAAAAAGCGAACAAAAGCCAAGTAAGAAGTTTTTCAAATAAAAAACTAATAAAAATGTCAGAGATCTAGGTAAGGGGGTTGGTTATGAAATGGGAAGGTTTTACGCACCCAAAACATCCTTAGTACTCTAAGGGAACCCTTTTTGCAAATATGTGTTGTAGGTTGGTATTTGTGAAAAGATTTGTGCAAAAAGATTGGAGGGATGAGAAGAGAATAGATTATATTTACAAATTTTGTTGTTTGAATGGATGAACCCATTGCCTACGTACCATCACAAAGGAGGATCAAAACCTCGTAGTTCGTGGTAAAAATTTCAAAAAAATTGGTGAATTGATTTAAATCAAAAGCCTTAAGGTCTTTTGTTATCAAAGGGAGAAAACTCAACCTAAACCAACAATCCACCATGTGAGGAAGGCTTCAACATGCTAGTGAGGGGTTAACCCTATAATAAACATGGAAGGCTTATAATCCAACACTAAGGATGAGGTGAGATTTACATCAACCACTATGATAACTCAAACCTATGACTAATGTTTTTGAAAAGAGTTTTAAAAAAATGGCCATTGGAACCACAAAAACAACTTGAAATGAGTTATATTTACAAGTTAAATTTATTTACAAAATGAGGTCAAAGTTGGGTTAAAGTTTATTCACAATGAGTATTTTTGAAAATGGTTTTGAAAAGTCAAAGGCCTAAGGCCTAGGTTTCTAATTTGAAATAAAGTCAAAGTTTTGAAAATGATTTTTGGCTTGGTTAGAGTGGGGAGAAGAGAGAAGGGTTATTCCTAAAGCATACAAAGATAAGAGGGAAAAGATAACCCTTGGAATTCCTTTTCTTGGAGTCATAGAGATGACTCAAGATGCTCCTTTCCTTTGGATTTAGCACACAAAACAAGCACTCAATAATTTGAATTCAAGCTCCTAGGATCTCAATTTGGCTTGACTCTTAACTTGGCTACTCATGATAATGGTCCTCTTTTTCCAATCTTAAGATGGGATCCCCATCACACAAAAAGCACACATCAAAAGGCTCATAACATAATAAAGGGAATGAACAAAGAATGAGTTTGAGGAGAAGTCATTTGAGATCAGTTTTTTATTTTAGCATTCTAAAGGCATGAGGCCTAGTTGCTCTTCAACACATTTTGCATTCTAAAGGCATGAGGCCTAGTTGCTCTTGAACTCCTTTAAGCATGGGTGAATCCTAATTCTAAGTCCTTTCTCCTTTTGTATTTTGGTTCACATCAAAACAAACACAAAACAATACAATATAGCAATATATTTATATACAATAATGGGCTCAAATGAGAAAAAGGAAAATGACATAAACATAAAATATGTGCTCAAGTGAGCAAAATGAAAATCAAAATGAATAATGAACAAGAAATAAATGACAAGAATTTAAAAGCTCAAATTAAACTTAGTAGTTAGTAGGGTTATGTTAGCTTGTCATAAGATAATGTAGTGCTATGTTAAGCAATCGTAAGTGGACTAATATAGTAGTCACACCTATCTGAGGCCGGTCAATAAGAATATGGGCAAAGAACACAAGTTAGAGATCATGACTAGTAAGCCAAGCTCCATAAACTTGTCATGTCAAACAAAAAGGGAAGGGTCTTGTACTGACTTTTGGTTATTTGCTTGACCAAGAAGTAACCTATCTTTGACACAAAATAACTCACTTGATCATGTGTAGCACCTCAAATTTGCACCTATCATTGTACATGCCATCTCATATTAAGTCATAGCATATCATGATCCATTGCATAGCATTGCATTGTCCCCAGTTGCCTCAAGAGCAAGCAAGCAAGAATTAGGTCAAACTGATCAGGAGATCAGTCCACCAATCAAGCAAAGGTGTTTCTCAAGGAGCAAAAGCCCTAGGGTTTGTCCAACAAGTTCACATGACTTGGAGGTCCATTTGAAGTGTTCAAGTCAAGGGTTGAGGGCTCAAAGGTCATCAGTCAATGCATAGCCAGGCAAAAACCCTAGGAAGTCAACAGTCAGTCAAAGCAGTGGATGGTGGCCATTCTTGTGGAATTTGGGCACCATGATCAATAATCAAGAGTCCATACAACTTGGGACATCATTTAAAGTCAAGGTCTCAAGAAATTAGGGTTTGGAATTCATCAGAAGTGCAGTCATCCAAAACCCTAGAAAAGTCAAAGTTGGTCAATTGTGTTTGATTCTATGGTTTTAATGGATGGAAATGGTTTGAGAGAGTGTATTCATGTCCTAATAGGCCTCATATGTCTTGGCAATCAACCTCATTGAAGAATTTGAAGCCAATCAGAAAATTTCCCAAAATAGAAACTGGACCTGTAATTTCAACTGCCAAAAATGGAAACTTCTTGATCCTCAATCTTACATCATGATACAAGCTTCAAATGAATTTTTGTCCAACATGAAAGTTGAAGATCTTGTTCTCCCATTTTCAAAAAGTCCAAGAACTCTCAATTCCCATGCATGGTTGTCAAGATATGATCAAATCATTTTCACAAAATCTTGAACTTCAACAAGTCATATCTCTTGAACCATAAGGCCAAATTTGGTGGGGTTTTTTCCTACAAACCACATTTTTCCTCCTCTTTCCAAAAATGTAAATTTCATGGACCAAAACCTTGCCAATCAAAATGGCATTTTTTGACCTATTTCATTTAAAAATCAAGTTTGACTCAAGTTTGACTTTTTGATTTAAGCATTTTTTACACAATTGGCCAATTGGGATTCATTTTAAATGATATTTGCAAGATGTTCCAAGCCCTAATTCATGCTCATGATACCATCATATCACCATTTTGGCCAAAGGTGTGAAATTGGCAAATTTTGCAAATAGCTCCATAAGTGAAAGCAATGTTTAGCAATCCATCAGCAAACTAAAAACAGCAAATACAAAGGTCATGAGCAGCCTGTTTTGAGGCCCATTCGTGGCAGACCACACCTCCATTTCCACTTATGTGCAATTTAGCAAAATGTGCAATTGGTGATTTTTGAGTTAATCAAGCTTAACACTTCCATTAGCCATGCTAAACAGACCTTTATAATGAAATTTTCTGCTCATTCAGAACCCTAGAGGCAGCTGAAAACACACAGAAAACTCTCACTCTCACATTTTGCATTTTTTGGCTCAAAAGTGAATTTCTGCACAAATCATCAAAAACCCTCGAACATCCTTGGTTCCCTCATCATCCAACCAACCTTTGGAAGCTTTTTGAACCTTTGACTCCCAGCTGGAACTTCATTGTCAAGCTCTGTTTCTTCAAGGAATGTCCATGGCAGATTTTGATTTAAGGTGGATTCGGGTTGTTTGAACTGATTTCCTTCAAGCAGTTATCACTATCAACCTTCATCTGCATCTGTATCGGGCTACAACCTTCAAACAACCACTACAACTCAACTGTTCTTCAAAACTAGTAAGATTTCGACTCCTTCATTTTTCCAAATCATGATATGAAATGTATAGATCTCATTGCCATGGTTACAATAAGCTTTAAAACACATGAAATGGTTGAGTATGCTGTAAGATATTTTGATTTGAAATCTGATGTGTGAATGTAGTTGTATTCGATTCATTGATGATTATCCTGTTTTAATGAGTATGCCTGCTGGATATATGATGCTTGATGTTTGTAGATCGCGTTGCCATGTTTAAATTCTTGTTCTGGGCATAAAAATTTTCGAGCTAGTTTGAATGTTGAAGGTGATGGCTGTTGTTCATGAACCCTAAATCTGCCCAGAAATGTTGGTTGCTTTTGGCTGTTCGTTTGTTCTGTTTGCATGATGGATTTACTGTTGCATTGCCATGCTCTTTGTGCGTGTTTGTGTGAAATTTGTTTGCCATGATGATTGATTGAAGATGAACAAATGAGCTGATGATGTTGCTGTTTCTTAAACCCTAAGTTGCCCAGAACTTGAAATGTGATTGGCTGTTGATTTGAATTTGATGCGTGCTGTACTGTTCCATTGGCTAGTGGCCAATCAAAACATTTCATTGCATTTGCCAAAACTCTGCGTTTTGCTTAGTGATGGCCAGAATTACAGCATTGCCACTCGGTCAACCATGTTTGACCTTCCATCCATGTTATTTGTTCATTCATTCCATTTTATTCACTCATCTTACAAAATCCATTTTTCACTCATTTCAACTCTAAATTTCATGCCAATTTTTGCATAATGATCACATGAATGTCTACTTTTTTATCATTATTTTTCCAGATTTTTTGGATCAGGGAATTTTAAATGGCCTTAGGGTTTGTATTATGTGACCAAAAATGATACATGTTGCCAATCCTTTTGTGAAATGATCATGTTGCATCCTTTTGATCCGAAATTTTTTGTGATTATTCTACGCACATCCATGTTTATTTTGGTATAAAGTTTGTGGATTTCTCATTTGTGGTTTGTGTGATATGATTTTTTGAAGTAAGGTGTTACATTTGGTGTCACACCATGAATGTGCATTTTCATGAATTTTGTTAACTTGCTTCTTGGCCTCCAATTGACCCCAAATTTTTCATGAACCTCATTTCATATGTCTAGTTTATGTGTGAATTTTCTGGGATTTATTTGAACTATTTTCCATTTGTTTGAGATTTTTCTTCCCTGCCTAGTCAATGGTTGACTTTATGTGACACACCTTGCCATATCATTTGGGAAATTCTCCTATCTTATTGTATGATCATGAAATTTCATATGTGCATACTAGACATCTTGAGCTTTACATTGGTGTTGATCCCATCCATTTCTCATCTGTTTTCATTTTGTTATGATTTTTTGAAGTTGACCCATGATTGTTTGACTTCTTTGTGCTTACTTGAAATTGTGTTGACTTCTTGATTTTCATTGACTGCCTTCCACTTATCCAAATGCAATGAAATTTGACATGCTTACCATGCTAGGTGTTAGGATTGAACTTGAATTATTTGGTGATTTTTGAAATTGTTTGAGTTGACTTTTGATGCAAGTCATTCTGTTGACTTTTTTGTGCTTTCATTTGCCTTACTTTGACTTCAAATGTTCATGAAATGATAATAATGCATGATTTGAATGTGGGCCCAATTGTGATTGCTTACTAAATGTTTGACCTTGACTTTGGTTGACTTTTCTTTGCTGTTTTGACTTTTTCTTTCATCCTTGACCCTAGGCTAGTCCTAGTGGTCTTTTGTACTTACAATTGAGTTAATGTTTCAGGTTAAGCACCAATGCCTCAAAGATCATTCAAACTTGTTTGAACTTGATTGTTTACTATATGCTAACCTTTGTTTTGTAGGTTTGACTCATGTGTTTGAGTCTTGTGCCTTGCACAGTTGATCATCTGTTTTGTTTGTGAATCCCATTCCTTTGCTTTTAACGGTTTAATTGCATACTGATTTGTTTGGTTTTTCTCAGGTACCCTTTAGTTGCTTTATTTGCTTGCTTTGCTATTTAGCAATTGCTTTTGAGGTATAATTACTCTCTCTTCACGTAGTCTGGAGACCCGGCCTGTTATTTGGCCGGGCAAACTGTCTGAAGTCCTCCTTAAGAGGCAATGCTTGTGTATGTTTAATTTGTCCTTGTACAGAGTCAAAGACCTCCTAAGTGAAGAGGCAATTGGCAGAACCAAGGGATATGCAATCTATCCCCTGCTATTCAGTGTGTCTTCTGTCTTGCTCACACTATTGTGTTGAGGCATTTCAGATAAAAACCCAAGATCTTGTGCAATTGCACAGTTGAGTCAGTATCAAATGTGTA
This sequence comes from Lathyrus oleraceus, assembly GCF_024323335.1. Taxonomy (NCBI): domain Eukaryota; kingdom Viridiplantae; phylum Streptophyta; class Magnoliopsida; order Fabales; family Fabaceae; genus Lathyrus; species Lathyrus oleraceus. Next base: position 258,952,912 of record NC_066583.1, read on the forward strand.
GAAGGGTTCCCACTTTCTGAACCCACACATTCTTGTCGAATGCTCTCCCAGGCCAGGGATAGAAGCAATGAGGCACACCCCTCATCACCTTTCATCTGCTTCACCTTAGCCCCTCAATGGCAAGGTTAAGAGCACACTTCACCCCATTCCAGAGGTTTGTTTGTTGAGGTTGATATGACCCCTCAACTAAAACCTAACCCTTGTGTGAGCCTCTTGTATGCATATAGAGTGTGCTTCCTGTGATTGTCTGTTTGCTTTGCCTCTTTAGGTGTAGCTTGGACTTGCCCTTGTGCAAGGTAGGTTGTGCTTGACTCGCTTCCTGTGCAAGTCAAGTCTGTGTGGCGTGCTTCCTGTGTGAGCCATGCTTAGAGTTGTTTGGCCGAACTACGGCAACTCTGATTCTCATGTTCAGATGAGATACGTAGGCACGAGATGCGATGTCTTGTCGAGTTTGACTAACCATTAACATCTGATTCTCTTCTCTCGCCCTCGTTGCGATCGAGCCTTTTCCTTTCTCTCGCCCTCGCTGCGATTGAGACCTCCCCTTTCTCTTGCCCTAGTTGCAATCGAGACCCTTGCTTCCTGTGCAAGTTTGGTGTGTGTGTGGCTTGCTTCCTGTGCAAGTCATGTCTAGGATAGGTTGGCCCTTGTGCCATTTAGCTAGAAACCTTAACTTAGGGACGACTTTGCATGACAACATCTAGGCTCGAGTCGTAGTCTCCCTAGTGTTGTGTCTCCCTCTGTTATCTGGTTAAGCTAGTCCTTTTTCCCTGCGTAGGGGAACTACATCGCCCTGATCTTCATACCAGATGAAGTATGTAGGCAGGAGATTGAGCTGATCTCTCCGGGCGCCCTTTTTCTTTTTCAACCTTTTGTGTCTTAACCACCCTTGCGTGTGTTTTGGTTCGGATGCTGATGTAAGTCCAGTGATTGGCATTCAGGCTCCACGTTTGCCTTTGCCTGTGTCTGTTTGTGTGCGTGTCAGTCGAGCTACGAATGCTCTGATTCTTCTCTCGTCCGAGAAGATACGTATGCATAGGATGCGATATCCTAGCGAGCATGTGTCGTTTCCCCAGTCCGAACTACTTCGACTCTGATGTCTATGTCTGATAGACTAAGTAGGCCCAGGATGCGATATCCTGCCGAGTCAGTTTCAGTCAGTTTCTTTTGTCTCTTTCAGCCAGTGTGTGTGTGTGAGCAGCGTTTTAGCAACCATTTTCCTTCCTTTTGTGCGTGGATCCCGTAGAGTACTACGGATGCGTAGGGGTGCTAATACCTTCCCTTCGCATAACCGACTCCCGAACCCATCCTCTTTGGTCGCGAGACCATGTTCTTTCCTAGGTTTACTCTGAGCGTTTCCTTTCCCTCTTTTGGGATAAATAACGCACGGTGGCGGCTCTGTTGTTTCTTTCTTTTCCCGCCGGTTTTTTCGCGTAATGCGACAGCTGGCGACTCTGCTGGGGACGTAGAGAAGTTGACCTATGCTGGTCCATCTTCCCTGAGCGAGTCTCTCCTAGCGCTCTCTAGGATTAGGGTTTTGGTTGCTTTGTGCTGTGTGTATTTATTGCATTCATTATTTGTTCATTTCATTTACTGATTGCATTGATTGTGTGCTTATGTTTGCATTCATATTCATTATTCATTCTGCCTGGCTGGTTGTCTGTTTTTCTTTGTGGGGTGGGAGTCAGTTGAGATGAGTTCTATACCCGAACTCGAGTGCACTCTAGGATAGGAGAATGGCATAGTCTTGTCGACTGGTGTGGAGTATTCCTTAGCCAGTTGACTTGCGAGTCCATTCACTTGGTGGAGGTCATGTTGGATTAATAATGTCACACAAGTTATTTGTGGTTAGGCATTATTCTTTCAATCATGTGCCGCAGAAGCCAAGGACCTTAGTTTACCAAACCCATCTTGGCCTATTTTTTAGGACCGTAGTGCGGAGGTCGTTCAGATGTCAGTTCTGATACGATTGTTACGCGATACTACACTCATAAGAGTTTCTCTTGAGAATATTCTTGGAATACGAGTATTCGTTCCTCTGATAATATTCGAGAGATGGAACGATGATTATGGGAACCTCTGATAGAACATGTCTGGCAGGTTTAAACCCTAGTACACTCCCTTTGGGTGGTTCTTAACCGAGACTCCATGCTCGTGACTCTCAACAAACCCGTGATTCGTGGTTGAGTCGTTCAAACATTGTTAATATCAATGGATCCCGGATCAGGTGTAAAACCTAAAATCCACCAAAGCGGCTGGTTGATATTAAGAATGTTAGAGCCGGTTCAGATACCGTTAATATCAATGGAACTTGGGTGTCGATAAGGTGTAAACCTAAATCCACCAAAATGGATGATTGATATTAGGGATACAATGAGTTTTCCCACGACCTTTGTTTGGCATGCTTTGCTTGATCCTTGAGTGTGTTTGTTGCATTCATGCATTCATGCATTCATCTGCATCCATATCATCAGAAAAAAAAGAGATTTTTCAAGGAACTCAAAGGAGTTTATCTGCAAAAAATTTCAAAACATGAAAAAACCAGGAAAATTTTTTCACCTGATATATCTGATGAGATATTCTCATAAATGATCAAAATGCTAAATATTTCAAAGTTTGCAAATAAAACCCTCGAGTTCCTTTGAAAATAAAAACAAGCATATGCATAAACACTTCATGCATCATTTGCATCAGCGGGTGTTTTGTTCCGGTCTCCCGTCCTGTGGTCTGACCCTGCGATCTTCATTTATTTTGAAGACGCACTTTGCCGGTATTATACCAGAGCCATCTCTGCCAGATTGATGGATCATCCTGAGCAAGAGAATTGTGAACTCAGAGAGATATTTGCCAGACTTTGTACTGTTGATGGATTTATTCCTGGTTAACCGATCCCGGGCTGGCATTGGCTACTGTTCTGGGGCATGCAATGAGCAAGGTCTGTTCAAGAGTGGAGGATTCATCCACGACGATCAACCTGAAGAAGAGAGGCTGCTGCTATCTTGGAAGAGGATGCAGAGGACCTGAACAATTTCATCATTCCTGGTGGTGTCTGCCACAATTGGGTCACTGTGGGCGTTCCTACAGTTGTTCATAAGTCAGAGTAGCAATCACTTTGTTTAAAAACCCTTCTCCCATGCCAAAAGGAGAAGTGATGACATTGTTGGCAACATTTTGTGCAATGATATTTTCATTCAAATAAATTCATGTTAAACATTTGTTTTTCCATTTGTTTTCCCTTTTCGCTTTTTGCATGAAATTGGTGATCACAAAAAACCTTTAAAAACAAGAATAAAAGCAATCTTTTCATCTGCATAACGATTGTCTTGTTTGATTTTCAAAGAGCTTCTCATATCAAAATCTTTATGCAGGTTGTTTCTCAAACCCATTGAACATAGTGATCGGACGCCATCTCCCAATTTTGAATTCCCTGTATTCGAAGCGGACGAAGATGATGTTGAAGGGATTCCTGACGAGATTTCCCGACTTCTTGAGCAAGAAAAGAAGATCACACTCAGCTGCATCTCGAGAATCAGCAGAACAGCCAACTGGGGCATTTATCAAAAAAAAAGAGAAAAGAAAAAAATCAATCAAAAAAAAAAAGAAGAAGAAAAAGAAAAGAGGAGGGTGCAAAATAAAAAAAAAATCAAATCAAAATCAAAAGCAATCAAAAGCAAAATCAAAAGAAAGAAACAAAAAAAGATAGCACCCTCAAAGTCCCAAGTTGACTGATGCTGAATTCAAGCAAAAACAAAAGATCAAACTGCCATGTTTTATGGTCAGAAAGCATTCGACAAAGAAGATCAAGCCTCGTGTGTTCCGAGGGACCTTGTGCTCAAGAAAGTCTTGTCTTTCGCGCCCGATTCCAGGGGCAAGTGAACCCTAAGCTTTGAACGTCCATATGTTTTCAAGAGAGCCTTTTCAGGCAGTGTTCTAACACTTACAACAATGGATGAATAAGTTCACTCGTCCTGTGAATCCAGATGCAGTCAAGAAATACTTCGCCTAAAACAAAAAAAACAAAAAAGCTCGCTAAGTCGAACACCCCAAAGGGCGACTTAGGCAAAAAGGAGCGTCTCGGTGGATTGAAAACCCGAAAGGGCGATCCAGGCAAAAGTTAGAGACATTGATTAAAGAATTTGCATCCCGCTAGATTGAACACCTCACACTGGGGCAATCTAGGCAAAAATTAGGGATTTGGCAAGTAACTGCATCTTGACAAGACTGTGCCGTACATCTGTCATCCGTCAGGGATTCTCGATTCGTCGTCGACTGAAGCTTTGAATACATCGAAAATTCAGAATGGTAGAGGAAAGGTCATTATGTTCAATGTAGCCCTCTCCAATATATATCATCGATTTCAAACTTGTACAGATCCATGGAGTCTCGCCCTTTGCAGACTACCATTCCATTACATCTATTTGAGCTTTTACCCAATTATTTGCACTCCTTTTTTGTTTCAACTCAACAAATGTTTTGCATGCTTTAATTGATAAAGTATCATTGTTTTTCAAAATAAACAAATTTTTCAAAAAAAATATTCTTAAACAAAGTGAGCATTCACAATGATGGAAGAATACTTAGGAGACCCGCAGTGCTCTCCCGAGGGTGGTATGATTACCAACAGGTAAGACAATTGTTCGTATCTCGAGCATGACTGTATCTTTGTCCTGCAGAACCTCGTATGGTCTCTCCTCAGTGAATTTGCCTGACGCAGTGTCGTTTGAAGTTATTCATCTTCATGTTCCCGGCAGTACAGATTCTTCCTCCAAGTCCCTGTTAGCTCTATTGTGGGGCATCCCTAGTAGAGCGCTGTTTGAGCCCTATCGTGGGGCATCCCCAGCAAGTTTGCTATTTCGGACATTATTGTGGGGCAGCTCCCCTAGCAGAGTGTTTACTGAAGACTTCAACTTTCGCCTCTCCAGCAGAGCAGTCTTCATCTCTCCCCCAACGTGGGTGTTTTTCTTTGAAGATTCAGTATTTGGTAGATCAACATCCCAGTACTATGTCATTCTCTCAGATAGATCCCCGAGCGGAGTTGTTGGCATGATGAGCTTTATCAATGCCTATGTATCCTCATCAGAGATCTGGTTGCTTCTCGGTATCTCTGATTTTCATCACGAGTTGTTGTGGCACGTACGCCTGTATGTTGAACTCTGTTCTCCGGTTGTGACCGACGATCCCTCCGGAAGCCTCTTGTGGCTCTTCCTCCCCTGCAGGATAAGTGTTCCCTGATATCCCAGTCCCCAGTGGATTTTCTTTGCTCTCTGGTGGCTTTGGTTTTCTCTCCGGACGGTTGATTCCCGGACCTGTGTGTTGAGCATGTCTGTTTGTCAGCATTCATCATACATTTTTAGGTATAATGCATACATGCATAATCATAGCATTCGGATACTCACGATGCAGCTGTTACCGTGTATCTGTTGATGGTTGTCTCGTACTATTTGTTGATACAAAATCTCTCCAGTAGATTTTCCTCAAGCAAATATGGGTGTGTCTGATCTCTCCATGTAGAGTCTACCCCTTAAGCAGAAAGTGTCTATCCTTTCCTGCCATTTCCCCACTGAGATACATCCTCGTGGATGACGGTTGCTTCCGTTCCCTCCCTACACGGGATGGGTTGTCCCTATTGAGTTCTTTCCTCATTAGGATGAGTCTTGTTTCAGTCTGCCTTTTTGGATCGATCCTAAATTGGCTCCCTGTTGACTGTTTCTTGTGCTTCCCTGGGGCATAAATGAATAGTTGCTCACTAGCCGGCACTCATTCATCTTATCCTCAGCGGAATTTGTGGGCCTCTACCTACGAACCGGTAGCTGTAAGTCCTTTCCTTACGGTCTTCTACCCACTACCCGGTAGTTGTAAATCCTTTTTTCTCACTCTGTCTCTCAGCAGATCGTTTTGTGGCTTCTACCTACAAACCGGTAGCTGTAAGTCCTATCTTTGTGGTTTTCTACCCACAAGCTGGTAGTTGTAAAATCCCACTTTCATCCCATGGCGGAGTTTGTTTGTTGGCCTCTACCTACAAACCGGTAGTTGTAAGTCCTATCTTTGTGGTTTTCTACCCACAAGCTGGTAGTTGTAAAATCCCACGTCCTCCCCTTGTTGGAGTTAACCCTTTGTGCTCATCCCGATGATGACTGGTTACTTTTCCGTGGTTTTCTGCCTACAAACCGGTAGATGTAATCCCCTCTTTGCGGTATTGATATTCTTTCCCCTTTGGATACTTGCCTTGATCAAGCAGTATTGTCCCCATTGGGTCTTCCCCTTTCTTTTGGATATTTGCTCCGAGTTAGCAACTTTATCCTCTTTTGATTGGTCATCTTTTGCATACCTAGCCTGGTACCCTGATGCCTTTCTTGTCGGTCGATTATTCATTTAACAACCTACAACCCGGTTATGGATAATCTTCCATGCGAGTGTATTATCTACGTTTTGACGGCTATAGATAATATATCTCATGCACTCTTTAGTCAATCTTTCGATTGTTATCTCCAGCAGAGTAAGATTCGTATTCCTCGTGGAATCGAATGTTCATCCTCTAACAAGACTGCTTTTCTAGCCCTCTTCAGGATGTTGAGTGTTTTGGAACACAAACCAATTCACGTTTGGTCGGTCACCCGTTT